>NC_058133.1:429679373-429753278 GCF_016433145.1 Gracilinanus agilis | reverse complement strand
TATATATAGAGAGAGAGAGAGAGAGAGAGAGAGAGAGAGAGAGAGAGAGAGCATGTATGTGAGAAAGCAGTACTTAAACCTGGATGACAAGAGCTCTTTGTACAAACTATAATTCACCTTCGCTTGGTGGGAACACAAAATGGTGTAAACAAACCAAAGTCCTGCTTCTGAAATTTATAATGTCTGGAATTACAGGTAAACTATTTAACCTCTATGGACCTCAGGTTTAAAATATATGCAACATTGAAAATAATACCTAGCTCATTAAGTTGTTGTGAAGAGTAAATGAACATACCATTTGCAAAATACTAAAAATGCTGTTTTCATTTTAGTTATTGATCTGAAATGCTTTAAGCGGGCCTTTGTTTCATTTTTCCACTTTGTTGTGATTTAATGAATTACATGATACTCTGGTATGGATATTGAATTCTAGCTAATAATAAGAGAATAGCCTGACAATTTTCCCTTTGACCTTTTCCTCAAAATAAGATACATCCATTGAGATTACTGCTTAGAATGTATGTTTAAAATTGTTACTACATGTAATATGGACCAATAAAACATTTAAAAAGATTACTGCCAAGAAATTCCAAAATTGGTTCTTTGTGAATACCAAATGAGCAAGCATGTACAAAAATTTTTTGATCTCATGAAAAAATTTTAATGAGAAATCAAAGCTAGTAATTAAATATAACCTTTATTTTTTAAGATTTATATTTATTTTTCTATTTATATGTAAAAACAAATGTTAATAGCTATTATTTTGAATTTAGAATCCTGAATTCTCTCCCTTCTCACCTCAAGAAGCAAACAATTTGATATAGAATAGAATATACATATTCAATCATGTAAAACATATTTCCATATCAGCCACGTTACAAAAGAAACACAGACCATCCCAACCACACCCCCACACACACCAAAAGGAATCCAAGAAAATAAAGTTTAAAAAATGTATGTTTCAGTCTTTATTTAGCTCCCTTCAGTCTTTCTCTGTATATGATTATCATTTTTCATCATAAATCTTTCTAACATATTTTGGATCATTGTATTGCTTAGAATAGCCAAGTCATTCACAATTGATCATCATATAATATTGTTGTTACTACATACAATTATTTCCTGACTCTACTTATTTCTCTTTGAATTAGTTTCTGTGTCTTCCCAGGTGTTTTCCAAAAGCTTCATGCTCATCATTTCTTATAGCACAGTAGTATTTCATCACAATCATATACCACAACTTATTCAGCCATTCCCCTACTAATGGATATCTAAATTCCCAATTCTTTGTCACTACACAAAAAAGCTACTATAAATATTTTTGTACAGTCATTTTTATTTTCCTTTGATCACTTTGAAATACATATCTAGTAGTGATATTGCTGGGTCAAAGATTATGCTATTTTATAGCCTTTTGGCTATAGTTCCAAATTGTTGAAATCTCTAGAATAGTGGAAGCAATTCACAACTCTAGAAACAGTGCATTAATGTCCTCATTTTTCCACATCCCCTCTAGCATTTCCCTGCCTATATTTTTTCTTTTCTGTTATATTAGGCAATCTGAAAGGGATTAGGTGGTACCCCAGAGTTTTTTTTTCTTTTTCACATTTCTTTAATCATTGTCATTTAGAGAATTATTTCATATGACTATAGATATAAGCTTTATATTTTAATAAAATACATTTTTGTTTTAATCACTATAAAATGAGTTGACAATAATACAAATTATATTTATAAATGAAAGTTGTTTTAAATTTTACAAAATATTCAAAATATATCCAATATACTAAATTTAGATGTTAGAGATTATTGATTAGTGATTATCCTAATGAGATCATGGGCTCACAGGACCAATGCTATTAATATACTGTCCCATATATGTAGTCCTGTAACTATAGATGTCTTTTTTGTCGCTCTCTTGCTCTTTCTCCCTTTTTTTTCTGTATGTGTATGTGAGTATGCATATGTATGTGTACTGGACAAACAGTGTGAGTGAAAAATAGTTTTTGCCCCCCCAAAATTGTGCCTTTGGAAATCCTTAGAGGACTTAATATAGTCCAGGGATTTTCCTACAGACAATCTTTAATACCAACATTTTTCCAGGGTTTATAGACTAGGACAGTAAAATTAAAAGTAATAGAATTGTTGGAAAAATTATGGACTCATTTTTCAGTCTTCATAAATCTTTGAGATGTTCTGTCTCTGGATTAAATATGGAATTGCCTTTCTAAATTATGATCTGAGAGAGACAATTGACAGGAGCTTCCATAACTTTAAGCTGAGAGGCCTAGATATTGGGTAAAGTGACCATTGGTAGGTCTAGGTGTGGGTTATAGAAATTTGATGGTTTGAAATTGCATTTCTACAACCTTTACAAGTTTTGAAAGTATTTTGCAAGGCAAATCAAGAAGACTAAAACCCACATCCCTTGTGGTATTCCATTGAGCTTGTGTATTAAATATTGAGGTGGAAGGTTTCAGGAAGCACTTTGTTGGAAGCATGAAAAAGTGTATTTAATTAAATGAAGTAATCTCTATTTAGATGAAAATAAATCATTTTAGTGCTGACTATTTTTAATGATTTGGGCTGTCATTCAAAAAGGGGACAGGAAGCTGCTAAAGTACTTACAACTCCATTTACTAGGCTATTATAACATAGCACTAATGGGATATTACATGCCAGGAAAATGCTGTTATTTAATAATAAAGCATCCTGTAACACTCACAGTAATTAATACAACTCATCAAATGAAGAATTGAAACAAGAGAAGAGAAACCGCAGAGGCTTCTTCACAAAGACTAAAAGCATTTCTATTTTATGTTGGCATGGTCATTTCATCCACTTTTGTTTAAATGCTAAAAAGTGATTTAAAAAATTAAGAAAGTGATTTAAAAGATGAAGAAACAATTTGCATTAAATAACCCTTTCTGTGGAGTGTAAACAACATTTCATTTGAACCCTCAAAAGAGAAGATATAGGAAATAATTTATTGAATCGTCAGAGAAGATATCCAAGTCCTAAAACTTGTTGTATTAGAACTCTTTAAAAACACGAATAGCATTTTATTCCTATTTATTTATACTACAGTACCTCGCACGATACTTTGTCTACTGCTGTATGCCCAATTACTATTTGCTGAATGAATAAAAATATGAATGAATAAACAAATGAACAGTCTTAAGAAGGGACCTAAAAGCTGTTTTGATTCCTATGTTCTCAGACTCAGTAGTAAAATGGAAAGGATGATCTATTCTTTGTCATTTGTTATGATTTGAGATCATAGTCTTGCCAGAATTCTTTTTAAGTGTATGTTATCAATTTCTGCTACCTTCTCCAAATCCCTGTCAACTCCTGAAGCCAATATGTATTTCCTTGATAATTCGAAGATCTGCTTTCTCATTCCAGTCTCTTGCCATCATTCTCAGTGACTTCATCTTCCTTGTTATAAGTTTCACTCTTCCTCCCTGGTGAACAGGTTTTATTTCTTCTTTGGCAGTTAAGTGGCAGTGGATGGAACACCAGACCTGGAGTCAAGGAAATCTGCATTTAAATCTCATTTCAGACACCTATTAGCTTTGTGACTCTGGGTGAGTCACTTAACCTCTCTTTCTTTTTTTGGTCCAAAAAAATATATTTAATTAATTAATTTAGAATATTTTTCCATTGTTACATGATTCATGTACTTTCCCTCCTCTCCTCCCAATCCCCTTCTGTAGCCAACAAGCAGTTCCATTGGGTTTTACATGTGTCATTGATCAAGACCTATTTCCATATTATTGATATTTGCACTAGGGTGATTGTTTAGATTCAATATCCCCAATCGTATTCCATTGAACCATATGATCAAGCTGTTGTTTTTCTTCTCCTCCCACAATTCTTTCTCTAGATGTGGATATCGTTCTTTCTCCTAAATCCCTCAGAATTGTCCTGGGTCACTGCATTGCTGCTAGTAGAGAAGTCCATTATATTCGATTATGCCAAGGGTATCTATCTCTGTGTATAATTAACCTCTCTTTCTCCATTTCCTCAATGTAATAAAAAGATAATAATGACACATAACTCATAAGGTTGTTGTGAAATAGAGCACCTAGCACAGTGCCATGAACATTTATATATGTGCAATATAAGTGATATACCATTGATGTAACTACTATATAAATGCTTATTCACTTCTCCTATACCCTAAAACTTTAATCATCCACTGGTAGGGCTAGACCTTAAATTATATTTTCTCTCAGAATTGCTCCATTGATTTTAGAAAAACAGAATACTTTTTCTCTCACCATCCATCTCCATAACTTCTATCTCTTTTACTTTCACACACATTTTCTACAATGACCATGATTTTTTCTCCCCCTTTACAACTATCTCTACACTGACTTCCCCCCTAGTCCTCCTAGGTAGAAATCATTGTAAACCTTTCCAATACTGGTCTCACCATCGTCTTCATAGACCTTGACCCCTGGACCTTACTCTCCTGTGTCCATGCTGTAATTGTCCAAACTCAGGTCAGCCCCTGGTGATTGTTCTGTGCTCTATCAGGGTGCCAACATTGATCTTAGGACTATGAGGATCCAAAAATGGAGAGTTATGAAAGTGTGCAAACTTTCCAATTTAATTACCATGCTATGTAACTTGAATGGCTTTTAAGAAATATTTTTGTTCACCTCCTGTTTTCTTCCTATCACATTTCTCTTGGACACTATTCAGAATCTTATGTCTTTTAGTAATATCAATAATAATATCAACAGTGTCTCATTATCTTTTTTAAAAAATCTAAACTCTATACCAGTGATTCCCAAAGTGGGCGCCACTGCCCCCTTGTGGGTGCTGCTGCAATCGAGGACAGTAGTGATGACCACAGGTGCATTTGGGGGTGGTGAATAACTCTAAGGGGGCAGTGATAGTATGTGACAGGGGGCTCTAAGTAATATTTTTTCTGGAAAGGGGGTGGTAGGCCAAAAAAGTTTGGGAACCACTGTTCTATACCTTATGACTTAAAATCAATAATAAGTATTTTTTTCCAGGAAGAATAGTGGTAAGGGCTAGGCAACTGGGGTTAAGTGAATTGCCCAGGGTCACACAACAAGGAAGTTTCTGAGGCCAGATTTGAATCCAAGTCCTCATAACTCCAATCTGGGGCTCTGTCTACTGAGCCACCTAGGTGCCTCTCATAGTCACTTTAAGCAAATTATTTTATCTTCTACATAATGGAATTCATTGACCTAATTCTATTGGATCTCCTCTTCTCTTCTTTAATATTTCTCAGTATTTTTACCCATCCCCTTGTGGTTCAGAATGTTCCCTTCTTCTAACTTGGGTTCTCTAGCTCATTTTCTCTTGCCTTTTCTAAAACTGTAGTTCAATATTTGTATATTTTCAATTTTTATTTTTCCATTGCCTTATTTTCTGCCTACAAATGTACGTAGGTCTTGTCTAATTAAAACAAATTTAAAAATGAATAAAAGTAAAAACGTCACTTAATACTAATTTTAGGCACAGGACTTTTTAAATCATATTCTTTCGTATTCAATCATATTCTTTCCCCACCAAATTTCCCAAAAGAGTTCTCTGTCGACTACTGCTTCTATTTCCTCACTTTTAGAATAACCCTTTGCCATTTGAAATATTCTGCTTGCAAAACCATTTTTTTAAGGATGGACACAAAAATAATAATGCCTTTTTTATTCTTATTCTTATTGATCATGTAATAGCAGTTGCTACTGTTGAACACTATTTCTTACTTGAAACTATTTTCTTCATTTTCTTCTCTCTTGTATTCCTTGATATGGCACTATCTTGGTGCTACTCCTACTATTCTGACCTCTTTATCTTAGTCTTCTTTGCTAGTATTTATAAGTCATCTTTTCCCTCCACTAAAGAGAAGACATTTACAAGGTCCTTTATTGTTAACATTTGGGAGAGAACTTATATCTGTATACTTTCCTGCAAGGATTTCATCCACTTTCTATTATGTCTATTAAGAAAAAAAATAAAACTTTTAAAATCAAATACCCATCTTTCCTTACTCCAATCTAGTTTCCTGAAAGTATTTACTTGGTTATCATACTGGCATCTTGGTCTAACAGGTTCTAAAACCATGCCATTGTTTTCTTCCCCAACGTTTCCCTCCCAAGCTCCTATTCTGGAATTCCTTGAGTTCTAGTAATTTCTTTGAGCCTTCTTGAAATTTCTTATACTTTAAATTCAGAAACCTCTTTGAATCCTTATATATAGCCCCAACCAGTAATTCTACAAATCTTGTGAATTCTTCCTTTTTTTCAATCTTGCACAATTATCCTCTCCTTATGATTCCCAATAGCACACTTTTCCAAGTTGAGACTCTTAATCTCTTGTATTTGATTTATTGCAATAGTCTCCTAACTGGCTTCTGGCCCTCGTCTCTAGACCTACTGATTCATTCTCTACATTTCCAGCCAATTGATTTTTTTAGAACACCAATTCAATCATGCCACAAATCCTTCAACAATTTCCCATTTCCTATTTAATAAAATCTGACCAGTTTAGTCTGCCATTTCTCAACTTTAATACTAGCTCCATCATACTTGATAAATGTCAATTATAGAAACAAACTTGTTCACATATCCTTTGATTATAAATATTAACAAGATCTAAAAACAAGCAGATATATATTCTACAAAACTGCTTAACACTGACATTGAAGATATGTAGTGTGGAGTCCAAATGCAAGAAAGTTCCCCTGTATATTGTGATGTACTCCAGTCATTCTTATTTATAGATAGCATTGTGTTGGATCATCTCTAAATATTTTGATCTTTAAAATGAGGTCCATAGCCACCCCATGAGTCCAGTCTAACAATCTACATATGAAAATCAATGAATAAAAAATGTCTATTTTTCTAAGACATACAGTCCAAATATATATTCCTATTGGCAGACACTATAGATGCACAATGAAATGTCCCTATAATTGAATTAAAAGTATAATCAGGAGTGCTTTGGGGTATTTACATGATACTTTTAATAATTCTAGGCAATTACCTGAGGCAAAAAACTGATCTTTTCATCAGTATTCAAAAGACTGATGTCATCTTGTGATGCTATGTGACTCTGAATCATAAAACACTACTGTCTCTAAAATTATATGTGAAATAAAGAGCAACTCAGAGATTTACATTAGATATAAGTGAGCTGGAACACATTAGCAATGGAGATTTTTATGTAAAAAGTGTCATATTAATAGATGTCTGATCAAGAAATAAGGGGGCTTCTTGTAGTGGATAGAAAGTTCAATTCTAATCCTGGAAGTCCTGGGTTTGGGTCCCAACCCTGCATTACTCATATTGGTCTTATAACTTAAGATATCAGTGATGTAAGCAACTCTCTAAGACTATACGTTTCAGAGAAGGTACCATACTTGGCATAGTTACTTTCAGCTCCTTAGAATTCCCTGTACCAAAGAAATTTCAGATCCAGTCCCTCTATATCATGACAAGGAAGGAAGGCTGATTGTCTTGGTCCCTATGTGATGGTATATAAGAGAAAAATTGGATTTTATATGTGAGAGTATAGATAAGAATATCATGTAACTTGTCCTTTGCTTGCAATCTGCAATACTAGATGGTCTACCCCTATTAATAATATCCATAAGCCAAAGAAGTTTTAAAATAAGCCTTTTCTTTTGTTTCTGTGCAAGCTTACTTTCTACTGTCTCATCAGAGAAAGCATTGTGGTTAGCATTTGTATTAATAATTTTACATACCTAAAGACACATGTTACTTTAGAATTAGTGCTGGAATTTCAGTTCTTTTGATCTGACTTCTGACTATCCCTCTGCTGGATCTTTTTTTCCATTTCACACCTATAAAATCTTTGTGTCTTCTAAGGTTTTATCTAGTACCCTTTTCTTCTGACACTATCTCATTTAATGATATCATAAGCAAGAATTGATTGCTATATCCTTTAAATAGGCCTATGTATATATCCATCCTGGAAGATTTAAAATTGGGTTTGACTCAATATGAGAGTTATAAAAGTGAGATTATAATCACCATTTATAAAATAATATTAGCCCTTTAGTCAAAAATTATTGTTAGCACCTTTTATTTACAATAAGGTAGAAATACTGAAAGTAGAAAATGTAAAAAGGAGATAGAGCCTTGTCTAGCCTACCAGCCTAAGTGCTGATCCTATGATATCTGGCTCAACCCTCAGCAAGGGCTCCCTTAAGTTCCAATCTCCACTTGGAAGTCCCAATGTTGTCTTCAGCCAGAAATCCACCAATGCAAGCCTCTTCCTTCATCCCAAGTCACTCACCCAGCAAGGCTTTCCAGAGTAGAAAGCTCCAGTCCAGAATGATTCCAGGAAAATATGACTTCCTCCACAAATCTCCGTGACTGCCTCCAAGAATCTTGGTGACTGCCTCCAAGAATCTCACCAGAACTCATGCTAAAGAGTGTGTCCCACCAAAGCACCAACTGAGAGAGGGTCTCCTTACCAAAGAACAAAGGAAGCCGAGTCTCCCCCAAAATCAAGGAATCAAATGAATCTTCTTTTGGGTCTTTGCCTTTTATGCCCCTTTTCCCACATCACTTTGTGTCTCTTCCCCTCTTCACAAGTACCAATCAAGCTCTTTCAATTTGCCCTTGGGCAGTGATTGTGGCCTTTCCAGGTGGAAATTTTTATCAAAAGGATTCACAAGTTCCTGACTGGTTGAGTTAAAAGGGTGGAACACTCCAAAGTACTTGATTAAGTTAAGATAAAGAAATTCCCTTTCACAATGCCTAGTCAACTTATTTCTAGTCCTACCTCTATAGTTGTCAACTTTTCAAACTGGAGGTCCTGTAGGTAATCTCCAATTCAACATGTACAAAGCAGAATATCTTTCTCACAAAATGTAACTGTCTTCGAAATATACCTATTGCTGTCAAGAGTACAGTTATCTATTTCTTTACCAAGGTTCTGATTCTTAAGTTCTCATTATTATTTACTCCTTATATTTCATTATTTAATAAATAAATATATCTCCTTCCACTCACTTAGCTATCATATGAGTCTAGGACCCAATCATCTCTCATCTATATTATTACAACCATTTTCCATTTGGTATCCCTGTGTAAAAACAATTCTGGTGATCACAAAAATAAAAGGGGAAAAACTATGGAAATGAAAAGGTTTAAAATTATTTCAGATACTTTAGATAGATGTAATCAAAAATATCTTCAGTTATAAAGTGAAGTGAAGCTCATAGATGAACCTCCCTTCAGGGCCAGGTGCAAGGAATGCTAAGAGGCTCTTGTTATATAAAAATAAATTATTTATTTAAAATATATAGGGATAAAAAGGATTTCTAATTCTAAGGGATCCTAACTCCACCAAAATGAAACTCTCTGGTTCTGCAAGGAACTGTTTCTCCTGTGTTTCACAGACTACACTAATCCTCCCTGATCCAACTAACCCAAATTTATACTATTCTAAATAAAATTACCACTATTATCCTTATAAGTCTTAACTTCATCTTTAAGTTATAAAAATAACAAAGGCTAGCTGGTTGAGTCTCAACAAGAATCAAGTTAGGACTCTGAGACTTACTTAACAGACTCAGAGTCCAAACCAAAGACCAGGGTTTCTTTGGTCTTCTCAGAGTTTAATCAATCTATAAACAGTAATAGATAATCAATGGTATTTCCCAACTTAGAAAAGAAAACACTAAGCTCCTTCAGGTCTTTCACTCAGACAGAGAGGGAGGGAGGAAGGGAGGGAGGGAGAGAGAGAGAGAGAGAGAGACAGACAGAGAGAGAGAGAGAGAGAGAGAGAGAGAGAGAGGAAGAAAGGGAGGGAGGGAGAGAGGCATAGATGTTACCTTCTCCAGCCCTGAGAGAAAATCCTTATGTGTGACTGCCAACTGCCAGAGACCAACTGCCATACTGCCACACTCAGAGAGAGTAACTGTCATAGAAAAATGGTTTCAGCTACCAACATTTGAAATGAACACTCCCTCTCAGCTCTGCTTCAAACTCCAATTCTTCCTCAAGCCAGCTTCTCTACTTCTTATCTCTAAACTAATAAAACAATACTGATTTTCTAATATCATCTTTATGCCTGTGACAAGTTACTATATATTCCAAAAGAGCCCTAACAACCTGCTAGAGTGATATTTGCAAAGTGAATATCCGACCATGTCATCTTCCTCCCTGAAACTGAATAATTCCCTATTAAGCTCTAGAATCAAATATAATCTTCTTTGTTAACCATTTAGAATTCTTTACAACCTGATACTTCCCAGTTTCCATTTTCCTTATATGTTACTTCTCTATATCCACAAGCCGTAATGGCTTACTTATGTGTCTCTCATTTCTATGCTTTTGCTCCATCTCCCAACTAATTAGAATCTTTCTAGACTCTGCTTGAATCCTACTGCTTGCAAGTAAGTTTTCCCTGTTTCCCTAGTTGTCAGTCCCTTACCCTAACATTTCCTTTTATTAACTCTGCATGTATATTATGCACATATATGTGTGTGTGTTTGCTCATGTTGTCTTTCCCACTAGAATATAATATCTTTGAGAATAGGGACTCTTTTTTTTTTTTGGTATGCTTATAATTAGCAAATGGCCTGCCACATAGTATGTAATAAATGGTTGTTGACTGATCTATTCCAGTTGAAAATCTAGGGTTAAAATATAAGATGTATCCTTGCTATCTACTTTTTAAATTCCTTCCTATTAGATACAAAAATATAGTTAATTCAGCATTTAGCTCTCTCCTCACTTGGCTAAATATTCACTCCAGTTATTATTATTTTTCTGAACAGGCCTGTTTTCCATTCTAATTTTGTTGCTCTACTCTGGAAACTTCATGCTTTCTTCCCTCCTGATTAGTTGTTCCATTATAATATTTAAAGGAGCCAGAAAGACATTGAAAAGTAATGTAATAAAGGATTTGTTATTTGGAATTTTACCAATTGAATATCTTTATAAAAAATTGTTCTCCAAGACAAGTGAATCATTGGATTATTCGATCAAAGAGGACCCTTAGAGGTAGTCTAGTCAAATTATTTCATTTTACAGTTAAAGGAACAGATATAGAGAGGATGGCAATCACAGATAACAGTAGAACACTGGAACAGAGTTTCTAAAAGCCTAAATATACTATCCTGCTGGGAATAGGGGATATAATAATGAATAAGGTCTCAATTAGACTGCAATTGGAATACCATGGTCATTCAGAATTAAAAAGTCTTAAAATTGGAAAAACCCTTAAAATTAGTTAGAACAATCTCTATGTTTTATGGAGGAAGAAATAGATCCTGTATAAGTCATTTCCCTTTGATGATTTTATCTCAACAAATAAGGGAAGCTAGATTTTGAGACTACATACCATCAACCTTTTTTAAATTTTATTTTTATTTTATTTTTTTATTCTATTTTTTTTTTGAAAAAATTTTTCTATGGTTACAATTCATGATCTTACTCTCCCCTTCAACATCCCCCCCAAACTCCCCCCTCCCATAGCCAATGTGCATTACCACTGGTTTTTTCATGTGTCATCGATCAAGACCTATTTCCATATTATTGATAACTGCACTATGATGGTCGTTTAGAGTCTACATCCCAAATCATGTCCGCATCAACCCATGTGTTCAAGCAGTTGTTTTTCTTCTGTGTTTCCATTCCTGTAGTTCTTCCTCTGAATGTGCATAGTAGTCTTTACTATCCCCAATTAACAGGCTTACCCTCATTTTTACCCTCATTTTCAGTTTTTTTTGCCACCACAAAGAGCGTGGATATAAATATTTTTGTACATGTCTTTTTCCCTATGATCTCTTTGGGTTATAAACCCAGCAATGGTATGGCTGGATCAAAGGGCAGACAATCTTTTAGAGCTCTTTGGGCATAGTTCCAAATTGCCATCCAGAATGGTTGGATTAGTTCACATATTCACCAGCAATGCATTAATGTCCCAATATTGCCACATCCCCTTCAACATTCATTACTCTCTCCTGCTGTCATTTTAGCCAATCTGTTAGGTTTGAGGTGATACCTCAGAGTTGTTTTGATTTGCATTTCTTTAATTATTAGAGATTTAGAACACTTTTTCTCATGTGCTTATTGATAGTTTTGAAGTTTTGATTTCAACTTTTTTAAAAATTATACTTGTTCAATGCTTAATATGTCACTGAATCTAGGATATCAATATGGGTGTTCTTTCCAACAATGAAGATGTCAATCTATCTATATCCACTCTTCTATTATAATTCTTGTCCGTTGCCTTCTCTAAATTCTGTTGAGATGATACACATGTGCATATTATATATGTATATATAATGAAATATTATATATGTAATATTCATATATAATATATACTCACGTTCATGTGTGTATAAATCATTACATATATACACATGCAGATAGATAGGCAGACAGACAGATAGATAGAAAGGTAGATAGATAGATAGATAGATAGATAGATAGATAGATAGATAGATACTTCAAGCAGCCAGAAAGAAACCATTCAAATACTTTTGAGCTACAATTAGGATCACATAGGACCTAGCAGCTTCTACATTAAAGGATTGGAAGGCATGGAAAAGGATATTCAGGAAGGCAAAAGATCTGGATTTACAACAGAGAATCACCTATCCAGAAAAAGTGAGTATATTCTTTGGGGGGGGGGGAATGGATATTCAATAATATAGGAAATTTCTAATCATTCTTGAGGAATAAACCAGACATCCAAAGGACATAAGAGAAGCCCAAAAAGTTAAACAAGAAAAAGAAAATTTAAGGGATTCATTAAAATCAAAATGTTTATATGTCTACATGGAAAAAGGATACTTGTAATTCTCAAAAATTACTCTTAGTTGTAGAGAAGGTAAAAGGAAGTTACCCAGAAAAAGAGTGGGAAAGTAAGCTGATTATGAAGATATGACGTATATGATAATTTAATTTGATATGATATGTATGGAAACATGATGATATGAAACTATATGTATGTTATACATACACACACACATATATATATGTATGAATGATATGTAAATAAAATCAATCAAGGGATGGAAGAGAGGGTTGAACTGAGAGAAAAGGGAAGGGAGAGACAGAATGGGGTAAATTATATAACATAAAGAGGGGATAAAAATCATTATATAGAGGAGAGGATAAGGGTGGTGACAGGCAATACTTAAATTTGACTCTTATTCTAACTGGTTCAGAAAGGGGAAAAACAAGTATACTCAGTGGGGTATAGAATTCTATCTTACCCCACAGAGAAGTAGAGGGAAATAAAACAAGGGAAGAAGGACATAATTGGAGGGAGGGGGAAGCAGGGGAGTGACTAAAAGCAAAATAATGGTAAGGAGGAACAGAGAGAACAGGAATAGAACAGGATTTAAAGGAGATGATATGATGGAGAGCAATACAGAGCTAATAATCATAACACAGAATGTGAATGAGGTGAACTCACCCATTCAATGAAAGCACATAGCAAAGTGGATTAAAAACCAGAATCCTACTATATATTTGTTACAAGAAACACCTTTGAGGCAGGGTGACACACACAGATTCAAGGTTAAAGGCTAGAGCAGAACTTATTATGCATCATTAGAATTAAAAAAAGCAGGAGTAGCAATCATGATTCCAGACAAGCTAAAGTAGAAAATGATCTGATTAAAAGAGATTAGGAAGGAAATTACATTCTCTTAAAGGGTATTGTAAACAATGAAGTAATATCATTACTAAACCTTTATGCACCAAAATGCATATCATCTAAATTTCTAAAGGAAAAATTAAAGCAGCTCAAAGTGGAAATCCATAGTAAAACCATTTTCTTGTGGGATCTCAAACTTCTTTCAGAACTAGATAAATAAAACCACAAAATAAATAAGAAAGAAGTAATGAAAGTGAATGAAATGGTAGAAAAATTAGTTAATAGATAAAACTGAATAGGAATTAAAAGGAATATGCCTTTTCAGAAATATAATGTACATATACCAAGATTGACCATGTACTAGGGCATAGAAATATTCCAAACAAATGTAGAAATGCAGAAATAATCAATGCAAATTTTTCAGATTATAAAGAAAAAATTATAATCAACAAGAGTACATGGAAAAGCACATTTAAAATTAATTGGAAACTAAATAATCTAATTCTTCAAAACTGGTGAGTCAAAGAAGAAATCATAGAAACAATTACAGACTTCATTAAAGACAAATGATAATGAGGATATATCATACCAAAACCTATGGGATACAGCCAAAAAAGTACTGCACGGAAAAATTTATATCTCTAAGTGCCTATAGCAACAAAATCAACAGGGAGGAGATCAATGAATTGGGCTTGCAACTTAAAAAATTACAAAAATAACGAATTAAAAATCCTCAAATAAAAACTAAACTGGAAATCCTAAAAATGAAAGGAGAAATTAGTTAAATTGAAAGTAAAAGAACTATTGAACTAATAATTGAGCTAGTACTTTGAAAAAACAAATTAAATAGATAAAATACTAGTTAATATAATGAAAAAAGAAAGAAGAGAATCAAATTAACAGTATCAAAGATGAAAAGGGTGTTTTCACCTCTAATGAAGAGGAAATGAAGGTAATTATTAAGAAATATTTTGCCCAATTATGTGGCAATAAATCTCACAATTTAGATGAAATGGGTGAATATTTACAAAAATATAAATTGCCTAGATTAACAA
This sequence comes from Gracilinanus agilis, assembly GCF_016433145.1. NCBI lineage: Eukaryota > Metazoa > Chordata > Mammalia > Didelphimorphia > Didelphidae > Gracilinanus > Gracilinanus agilis. The sequence goes on along the minus strand of NC_058133.1, from coordinate 429,738,597 downwards.
AAGAGGAAATAGAATACTTAAATAATCCCATCTCAGAAAAAGAAATTGAACCATCAAGAGACTTCCTAAGAAAAAATCCCCAGGACCAGATAGATTCACCAGTAAATTCTGTAAAACATTTAAAAAACAACTAATCTGAATACTTTACTAATTATTTGATAAAATAATCAAAGTAGGAGCCTTATGAAACCCTTTTTATGACACAAATCTGGTATTGATTCCAAAGCCAGGCAGACCAAAAACAGAGAAAGAAAACTACACACTGATCTCCTTTATGAGCATAGATGCAAAAATCTTAAATAAAATACTAGCTAAAAGATGACAGCAATTTATCACAAAGATTATCCACTATGACCAAGTGGGATTTATGCCAGAACTCCAAGGATGGTTTAATATTAGGAAAACCATCCACATAATTGGCCATATCAATAATCAAACTAACAGAAATTCTAAGCAAGTATCATCTGCAATGGGGATAAGTTATAAGCCTTCCTGAATAAGATCAGGAGTGAACAAGGATGCCCATTATCACCTCTTATTTAACATTGTACTAGATAAACTAGTGGTAGCAAATAGAGAAGAAAAAGAAATTGAAGGCATTCAAGTAGATAATGAGGAAACTAAACTATCACTCTTTGCAGATGATATGATGGTATACTTAAAGAATCCTAGAAGATCAACTAAAAGGCTAGTGGGAATAATTAACAACATTAGCAAAGTGGCAGGGTACAAGATAAACCCACATAAATCATCAGCATGTCTATATATTGCCAACAAAATTCAGAAGCAGGAGTTAGAAAGAGAAACTCCATTTAAAATCACTTTAGACAATATAACATATTTAGGAATTTATATACCAAGACAACACAGAAATTATATGAACACAACTACAAAACACTTTTTGCACAATTAAAATTAGATCTAAATAACTGAAAAACATTAATTGTTCATGGGTAGGAAGAGCTAACATAATAAAAAGACCATTCTACCCAAATTAATTTACTTATTTAGTGCCATACCTATCAAACTACCAAGAAACTTTTTATTTTAAATTTTAAACCCTTAACTTCTGTGTATTGACTCATAGGTGGAAGAGTGGTAAGGGTAGGCAATGGAGGTCAAGTGACCTGCCCAGGGTCACTCAGCTGGGAAGTGTCTGAGGCCGGATTTGAACCCAGGACCTCCCATCTCTAGGCCTGGCTCTCAATCCACTGAGCTACCCAGCTGCCCCCCCCCCCAACCAAGAAACTTTTTTACTGAATTGGAAAAAAAACTATAACAAAGTTCATTTGGAAGAACAAAAGATCAAAAATATTAAGGTAAATAATGAAAAATGTGAAGGAGGAGAGCCTAGCAGGACCAGATCTTAAACTGTACTAGCAGTGGTCATCAAAACACAATGGTACTGGTTAAGAGAGAGAAGGGAGGATATGTGGAATAGACTTGGGGTAAATGTTCTTAGCAAGACAGTGTTCAATAGACCCAAATATTCCAGCTTTTGGGACAAGAACCCAGTATTTGACTGCTGGGAAAATTAGAAAAAAAGTACAGGAGAGATTAGGTTTATATCAAAATCTCACACCTTATACCAAGATAAATTCAGAATGGGTAAATGACTTAAATATAAATAACTTAACTAAAAAGACATGTTGCCAGTCTTTAACAATTCTTTAAAAAGTTTCAAATTTATATGAAACTATTGACTGATATTACTTATTTGCAAGAGGAATTACTAGTGTGTTTAGTGGCTCTTGGCATATTAGTTAGGAATAAGATGACAACAAAGATAATTCCTGTAATAATGGTTTTTGAACTCTAAGATTCTATAGCAAAATGCAAGAAATCAGCTCTTAGGACTCATATTTATCAGAATGTAGTTAATTTCAGTGTTAAGGGTATAGTTAATAAATCTCAATTACTTTCATACTTTGTGTATATAATTGTGTTCAATACGGGATTGTCAAAACCCTACAATATTCAATTGATTATGATTTCTTAGGAAAAATATACCTCTTGGCCGTTATTATTCAATATGAATGCTCTCTGGATCTAGGTTCAGGTATAGGATTCCTTGAAACAATGGAACCTAATATAGGAATGTTAGGTATCTTAGGTGTGAGGTAAAAGTACTGTTATGTAGTAATTGTTAGAAAATTTTAGGTAATTCAACTTTTTCACTGTGTATTCACATCTATTTTTCTATGTCCTTCATGACTTTTTTCTCATTCTGTGCTCCTCAACTTTTCTTTAGAAAGCTAGATTCCTTACAGGTAAAGTTATTTTACTTTTTGTGCTTACTCACAGAATTTCAGTTGTATTTACTTCAGTGAACATCGTTTTAAGCACCTTCCATATACCAGACACTATATGGGATGTTAAGGAACCAAAGATAATGGAGTTCTTGCCCACAAGGAATTTTTAGTTTTTTGGAGGAGGATAAGAAGTAAACCAGAGATGTGATACATGAGGAGGTAAGAAAAATAGTAGGAAGAGCACTGTGCTAATCCATAAATCCATCAAAAGGATTTGTTAAGTGCCAGCTATACATCAGCCACCTTATCAGCTCAAGCTTACTGATTGGTCTCCCTGCCTCAGTCTCTCCCACCTCAAGCTTATCTACTACTAAACTGCCATAGTGATCTTCAAACTAGTATGGCTATGTGATCACCCTTATAACACTTATATGCACATTCAATTAATTCCTGTAGTTATCTATTATCTCCATGTTCAAATATAAAATCTGTGGTTTGGTATTCAATGTTCATAGCCTACATCCACTACCTTTCTATTCTTGTAATATCTTATCCCCATATACTATTTGATCTAAGGGTACTGGCCCCCTGGATGTTCTTTGCATGAGACAATTCATCTCCTGGCTGTGCATTTTTACTGGCTGTTCCCACCCCCATAACTATAATTTTATCCCTCATTATCTTTATTTCTAGGCTTCTTTGGATTCTTTTGTTTCTTGGTTACAGTCTAACTTTTTCCAGAAGTATTTTTTTCCATTTTTTTTAATTAATCTTACTTTCTTCCTTCTGAAACTATTTCTTATTTATTTTCTATATAAGATAAATAATATATGTATAATAAAATATGTAAGATATAACTAATAGGATAAACATATGATATACATCCTATAAATAGGACATCACTATCTATCTATCTATCCATCTATATTTCTCTACATATCTTGTTTGTACTTAGTTATTTACATGTTTTCTCCCACATTGGACTGTGAGCTCCTTGATGTTCTGTTTCACTTTAATTCTTGTCTTCCTTTGCATCCTTAGCCTGTTAATATGAAAAATGATAAAGGCTGGTATAATAATATATATTAGTATTTTAATTAAAGCCATGCTGATAGATAAAATCATTAGACCACGCGCTTGTAAGTATTCAAAACTGCCGCCTCCATACTGTCTCCTGTTTCCTGGAAGCGCCTACTCGCAAAAGAGACCACTCCCTCCTAACCCGGGAGATTTAAGCGCTCCCCTGCGTCAAGACGTCGGAAACGGAAACCAGTTGGACCATGTTGGATCACGGGAAATGTAGTTTTGATACATTTCCCAAATTACTTTTTACAATTCCCCGTGAGGTCCGGCAAAAAAAAAGGTTAGTCCTTTTTTCTTCGCTGGACCTGTAAAAATAGCAACTTCTAAATTTTTCAGGAATTTTGGGGATAAAAGAAATAGATGAACAAATGGTTAAAATTAGACGCATTGACAAAAAACCAATTTGGGGGGCTGTCCCCCACTGGCACAACAGTGTACAATTAAAACAATACATACAACTCAATTTCAACTCCCCATAGTTCAATCAACTGCACCCCAAAGTTCAAAGTTTGGTCTTCATGGTACAGTTAAGGCTTTTCAGACATCTTCATGTGTCCTCACCAAAACAAGTTCGTTGTCTGGATTTTGGGGAGATGGCAAGATCCTTATCCTGAAATTATTCTCAAAAGAATTTAAACTTTACATTATAGATTACAAAACATACATTTTCTTCTAAGATTTATACAATTTAATATTCAATTCCCTGTGAAATTACTCCTAAAAGAGTTAAATATACATATATTTTTACATTATCGAATTTTAAAAACTTAACAGATATCCCCGTGAGGTAAATCTTAAACACACCTTTTTTCTAAAAAAAAGGGTATCTCAGGTGCGGTAAGGATGAGTGGCTGAGTCCTGGGGGTTATATGAAGTCAATTGGCAAAATAAAAAGAATAAAATTCAAGAAAAAAGAAAAAATTAACTTGTGAAATGTAAAATGTGCAAAAATCTGGGGAAAATAAACTTAGACCTTTGAATGAAGGTCTAATTAAAGTGAATTCCGCAGTGTGCAATTACCCATCCAGGGCCAGGACATAAGGAAAATGTCTCTCTCTGATCTGACTTATCATCAGCTTTTTAGGGAAGTGAGCCAAGTAAATAACCAATCTTAGGTGCTTTCTAGGAATCTAAGTCGAGGGGACCCACGTCCTCTAAAGTTTTAGAAAAGACTGGGACTCCAGGACTCAACCCCAATTTTTCAAGCTCTAAAGTATTGGCATAGAACTGCTATTTTGCAGATCTTAGTCAGTCAAGTCTCTGACCATGTGCTTTCTTTAGCACTATTAACGGCTTTCATATTCCCTTCTGGAATTAGAGAGGCATTTAATCACAGTCCTATAGGCTCAGGTATTTGCTGTAGAATCAGAAAAAGGATAAATAATGATTATATATGTACTTCCAGTACAAGATGAGAAAAGGAGAAAATCAATTTCTCTCATTAAAAAAATTTTAAAAAATCAAAAATATATATAGCTTAGAACTAGAAGGGTTATGTTACCCAAAAATGAGGTTTTCATTCTGTGAGTGTAATTGGATCTTACAAATAGCAGATTCACAATGCACATTCAAATAGAGTACCATTATTTCCAGTAGCACATTTTAAAACAATAAACAGTGATGTTCAAAATCATATACTTGTTACAACTTTTAACCCTTGGCAAATGCTGTTATTGCTTCCATAGCAAAATGTGATATTTAAAAAAGAAACCTTCTGGTATAATCATCCTCAGATAAGAATATACAGGAGCTCCTTGACTCTCTGTATTTAAAAAATCCTGTGTAGGAAATGCTTCTACCCATTTAAGGCAATAATATCTCTTATAATAAAATATATAAAAGCGTTATCCTTTTAGACAACAATTCTTAAGGATTTAAAGTAAAAGTTAAAAAGATCTCTTGTAAAATTACAAGGTAATATTTAAAGCATGGAAACTTTCAAGGTTCTTTGCAATTACCAAGACAGAGTAAATTTTAAAAGACATGTGCTCTATAAGATGTTCATAGGTGGTACATATAACCGCATTGTTTTTGATACAGTAAGCTTTAAGTAAATTAGAAAATATAATAACATCATAAGCAGAAACTTCATTAGCGTAAAATGATTCAGTGCAACAGGAAAATCAACGAAATAAGCAAGATCAATTTACAAAAGTAATTAGCAAAATACAGTAAGATACAGTCTCTTTAAAACAGAAATAAAGCTCATTCAGTTCCGAGGTTTTAAAAGTTCACCCCTGGTTTCAATTTAAGGTTCTTTTGATTGAGTTCTGCTGAGTTTAAGGGGTTGTTTTTTTTTTTTTTCTAAAAGTTCAAGGTTCTTCCCCTGAGTTCAGTTTTTTTAATAATCGCAAAAGTTTGAATAGGCCAAGCGCCTGAGAGGTTCAGATGCTAGGTCCACGTGGGCTTGGGGTTAGAGAAAAGCTCAGGAAAACTACCCACGTGTAGAGTCTGTGTGGGTTGGGGTTGCCTAAATTAGGTCTTTAGAGAAACACGTGGAAGGCTAGAAATAGGGAAAAAGGGGAATATACTACCCAAATGGTTTGCTTCAGAGCTGAAGCAGTCTCTGGAGGTCTCGATCTCAGCAAAGGCGGCAGGACTGGGTTCTGGAGTGGAATTAGCAGGATCAGCAGCCAGGATCGGGGATCACAGGGACTGGAACGCTGGCAGGCTTGTAGGCTTTCGGCGCGGCAGGAATGGAGATCAAGTCAGGAGATAGCCAGTAGGAATGGAGATCAGCAGCAGAGAGTAGCGGCAGAGACACACTGTCTGGGCTCCAGCATTTTAGTTTAAAGCTAAAAGCCCGAATCGGCTGGCCTGACCTCCCGCCCAAGGTGGCTTGGGCTGGACTGGCCGGCTGAGTCCCACTGGAGGCAAAAACGTGCTCTTGCATTTAGCAAAAGCATGGCAAGGAAAGTCACTTTCCTTTTTTAAAAAAGTGCTCAAAAGAGCTGAGCCAGATGGCCAAAAAGCAGGCATGGCTATCGTTAGGCTATCTGGAAGATTTAGAGTTCGAATTTCGACCTTCTGGTTCGCCAAATTGTTAATATGAAAAATGATAAAGGCTGGTATAATAATATATATTAGTATTTTAATTAAAGCCATGCTGATAGATAAAATCATTAGACCACGCGCTTGTAAGTATTCAAAACTGCCGCCTCCATACTGTCTCCTGTTTCCTGGAAGCGCCTACTCGCAAAAGAGACCACTCCCTCCTAACCCGGGAGATTTAGCGCTCCCCTGCGTCAAGACGTCAGAAACGGAAACCAGTTGGACCATGTTGGATCACGGGAAATGTAGTTTTGATACATTTCCCAAATTACTTTTTACAAGCCCTTAGCACATTAGGCAATGAAGAAATACTTTTTGACATTGATTTACTGGTTCAGTGTATGTATTCCCCACATTTGTATCTCTAATAACATGTGACCATTCCCAGGAAGTTCCATAATCACAAATTAGTAATATCAGATGTTTGAAACATATAAAAAAAGCACAAATATATACACATATGAGCTCTCCTCTCCCCAAAGGTTCTTTTTAGTACCACAAGTATTAACAATACTATTTATGGGAACTTAGAATGTAAACTAATAAACTAAGCTCATGTGTAATCTGTACAGGTAGCCACATATATAGTATAATATAAGCGATTCTGAAAGTCCTCAAAGTCTTCAAATTAACTTTCCAAAGAAATACTGAATTCCTTTTTTTCTTTTCTATTCAAGATTTCAAAAACAGTGTGTTTTTGAACCTTGTCAATCATCAAGGTCGAAAAGTATTTCTTAATTGCCTATTGTGCTAAGGGCTAAGGTTCAAGTTGCCATCATGATAAATAATGGTTATTTCATCTTGGGCAAGTGAATTAACTTTTCAGCACACAGAAGACAAAACCAAGAGTACAGGTTTGTGAAATAGCTGCTAATTTTTGCATCAGTAAAGGGAATTGGGGGTATGAAGTAGAAAAAAAACAACTCTTAATGACAAATCATAGTTCCAAATCCTTGCCCCTCACCAAATAAGATTATGATATAATTGTTGAAATGAAGTTATTGATGGTCAAATAATATGAACAGGAAATTCCCATATGAACAAATTGAAACTACCATTTGGGAAAAAAAAAGCTCCAAATCACTATTAATTAGAGAAATGAAAATTAAAACAACTTTGAGGTACCATCTCACACCTATCAGACTGTCTAATATAACCAAAAAGGAAAATGATGACTGTTTAAGAGTATGTGGAAAAATTGGGACACTTAATATACTGTTAGTTGAGTTATGAATTTGTTTAACTACTCTAGAGATTCCGACAATGTGGGTCTTTGCCCAAAAAATTAAAATGGGGGGACAGAGCCAGGATGGTGGTTTAATAGCAATGAAATCCTAAAACTGCTCTGAATAGCCTTCTAAACAGATCTTTAAAAGGTATCTCAAAAGGACAAAAGTCAAAGCATGATGAGTAATAGGGTTCTCCCATTAAGCACACAGTATAAGGAGAATGAGAAGCAAAACTACGAAGAAAAAAGGGCGGGCTGACCACTTTACCACCTATTATACAAACTCAGAACCAAAGCACAGGCAACCTCAGGCTCCCATGTTGCCAGCTACACCAACAAAAGAGTGCCTCAGACCTACCTCTCAAAGTCCCTGGCAATGAGATCTGGAGGTCCATAGAGCTAGGTGTTCTCAAACCTACTTGGCAGCAATGAAGACAGCCCCAGGGTAAAACCCTGTGAACCATGGTAAATACACAGAGATGATTGACCATGTGTTTGGACATAAAAATATCACAAACAAATGCAGAAAAGCAGAAATAAAGGTAACATTTTCAGATCATATGCAATAAAATTATAATAAGTAAAAATTCATAGAGAGGCAAATTAAAATTAATTTGAAACTAAATAATCTAATTTTTTAAAACTGGTGGGTCAAATAACAATTCATACTAGAAATAATCACTGATTTCATTGAACAGGATGACAATGAAGAAACAACATATCAAAATTTTTGGCATACAGCCAAAGCGTTAATCAGGAGAAAATGTATATCCCTGAATGTTCATATCAATAAAATAGAGAAAAAGGAGATCAATGAATTGGACATGCATTTAAGAAAATGAAAAAAAATCTAGGAAAAAAAACAAATTAAAAAAAAACAGACAAAAACAAAATTTGAAATCCTAAAAATAAAACGAGAAATTAATGAATTTGAAAGTAAAAGAACTATTGAACTAATAAATAAGACTGGGACCTGCTTCTGTGAAAACAAATAAATAAACAAATAAAATAGATTCTAAAGAATTGGTTAATTTTATTTAAAAAAAAGAAAAAAGAGAATTTAATTACTAGTATCAAAATGAAAGTGGTGAATTGACTTGTAATGAAGAAAAAATTAAGGCAATTATTAGGAGCTATTTTGCCTAATTACATGACAATTAAACATGATAATCTAGGTGAAATGAATGAATATTTTCAAAAATATTAATTGTCTTGATTAACAAAAGAGGAAATAGAATATTTAAATAATCCCATCTCAGAAAAAGAAATTGAACAAGCCATCAATGAATTTCGCAAGAGAAAATCCCCAAGACCAGATGGATCCACAAATGAATTCTATCAAACATTTAAAGAACAAATAATACTAATGCTATACAAATTATTTGACAAAGTAAGCAAAGAAGGAATTTTATCAAATATTTTTATGACACAAATATGGTTCTGATCCCTAAGCCAGGAAGTTGAAAAACAGAGAAAGAAAATTATAGACCAATATCTTTAATGAACATGAATGCAAAAATCTTATATAAAATACTAGCAAAGAGACTACAACAATATTTTTCACAAGGATTATTCGCTACGACTAGGTGGGATTTATACCAAGAATGCAAGGCTAGTTTAATATTAGGTAGACCATGAGAATAATTGACCATAACAATAATCAAACTAACAAAAATCATACAATTATCTCAATGAATGCAGAAAAAGCCTTTGACAAAATATAATGCCCATTCCTATTAAAAACACTAGAAAGACTAGGAATAAAAAGGCCTTTACAAAAGGCTAAAAAACTTACCAGTACCAGGTATGACTCCCAAAGAGATCAAAGGAAAAAAATGATCTGAAAAAATATTTTAGTACCTCTTTTTTGTAGTGGCAAAGAATTAGAAATTGAGGAGATGCCCATAAATTGGAGAATGGCTGAACAAGTTATGGTAAATGAATGTAATGAAATATTATAGTACCATAAGAAATGATGAACTAAATGATCAAAAATCTCTGGAAAGACTTATAAAGAGTGATTCAAAGTGAAGTGAGCAGAACCAGGAGAACATAACCACAATAAGTTATGTTGATTAACTGTGAATCACTTAATTATTATCACCAATGTGAAGATCCAGGAAATCTCCAAGTTACTCGTGATGAAAATACCTATTCGCCCCCACAGAATGAGCTGGCAGAGTCTGAATGCAGATTCAGAAAATGCATGCCCTTTTTCACTTTATTCCTCCTTTCAGTTTTTCTGGAGGAATTCAATTCCTCCATCAATTTTTCTCTAGTTTAAGAAATACGTGTCTTCTTTCATGATATGACAAACATGGAAATATGTGTTGAAAGATTATGAAATATAACGTGTAATATGTAATATATTCATATATTACATAAATATTACCTGCTGTCTTGGGAGCAGGAGTAGGAGGGAGAAAAAGAACATGGATTAAAAATATCAGAAAGCAATTATTAAAAATTGTATAAACATGTAATCTGGAAGAAAAAACTTTTTTAAAAAAAGGAAGGTATTGATTGTGAGGAAAAAGAAACAGTCCTGTCTGACATCTTCGCTTCAATTACTGTGCCAATTTACTTCCTGTAACCTAGATGGCATTTTGAATGCTGATGAACTAGCATGAAGAGAATGTCATGCAACATACAGAACAGGGAGTCATGGTAAGAAAGGAGACATATATGGAATGTCCTAGTTAGAGGAAAGAGGAGCACCTCAATGGAGAGAGGAACACAATGCCAACTGAAACCAAATACAAACTTTTTTTTCTATTTTACAGTTTTGCCTTAAGCATGCTCAGGTGGAATGTACTAGAATCATTTTTAGTCCCTGGTGATTTCAGTCCGAAGGCTTCCTGGCCTTAGATCTGGTACATTGTAATGCTAGTGAGTCAATATGATCATCAATGTTACTGGCACATGTTTCCTGTTTTCCTCTTGGAAAGCTTGGACCCTGTAGTCACCCTCTGGCAGTCTCACGTGTCCATTAGTGTTGTCTGACCTCATTCACTTGGTTGTCCAAATAGAAAAAATAACAGAAAAAAATTGTTAGCAGTGGTGTGTAATATAGCACACTGAATCTTGTAAAAGAAAAGGAAAGATTGTGATTTTGGAGACAATGACCTATGGAGTTTTAAATTTAACATGGATTTTTTTTTCTTTTCATCTTTTGCTTATCTGATCATCCCTCTTTTCCACTTATTTATTTTTCCCCACACAGCTAAATGTCTTTAAAATCCCATATAATCTCCTCCTCTAAAATTATCTTCTTGGCTGATTTTTCTTAATTTTCTATGCTATTTATTAATAAAGATATCTTTATTTTATTAGTTCTTTTTCCGTGCTGACTTCCCACAATCATTCTTCAATATATGATTTAAAAATTTATAAAATTTGAAATTCTTTATTCATCCTCTTTTTTCACCTTTTTAATTATATTTTCTCAAGTACCAAGCTTAAGTTTTCTTTTTTAATAAATTTCTGTTATTGCCTGGTAGATCTTCCTCTCTTTCTCCTTTCTTGTTCTGCTCTCACTATTTGTAGAATTTCTTGTTTGCAATTGGATTTATTAAATGCAATCACACTGTTTCCTAGAGATTGAAATATAAGTTTTTATCTGGAGAGAACTTGTGGATTTTTTCAATTGTCTTATTTTTTGTATTCAGTAATTCTGGGCAGTTTTTTTTGGCAGGGGGTGGGGACAATTTCTTGTATTATAAATTATGGATTTTTGACTTGTGATTTTTTCTAGATACCTATCTATAATTGGTCTCTACATATTTTACTTTCAACATCTGTGACTTTTGTTTATACCAAGATCATGTGATTTTTTAACATTATCTTTATTTGATTCCCCTCTAGATTTTGCTATGCTTTGGAATATTTGTATTATATTCCCAGTTTATTCTTCTTTCAATCATCACCATTATATTTTTCAGAATAGAAAATCTCAAAACTATTGGTTTACAAATGACCATCAATGCTATATATTAGTTCTAAGATAGTAGAGTAGTAAGGGTTAGGCAATGGGAGTTAAGTGTCTTACACCAGATTTGAACTAAAGACCTCCTGTTACTCTGGGCCTGGCTCTCAATCCATGGTGCCACGGAGCTGGCCCCTGTTCTGGTATATATATTTTATTGTTCAGGTAAAATATTCTGCCATTTTTTCTGACTTCTCTAAGATTTTAATTTTGCTTGTGAATTATTCTGGAATATCTTTGTTAAAATTGTCTTTTAGGAACTTCAGGGGTTTTTGTTTCATCAGATATCAGGTCAATTATTTTTACCTTTCAATATTTATTTAGAGAAGTTAAATTTTCATAACTATTTTGCTATTCATTTTTTTTTAAATTTTTTTTTTAAATTTTAAACCCTTTAACTTCTGTGTATTGACTTATAGGTGGAAGATTGGTAAGGGTGGGCAATGGGGGTCAAGTGACTTGCCCAGGGTCACACAGCTAGGAAGTGGCTGAGGCCGGATTTGAACCTAGGACCTCCTGTCTCCAGGCCTGGCTCTCAATCCACTGAGCTACCCAGCTGCCCCCTTGCTATTCATTTTTAAGTCTCTTTTAGCTAGATTCATCTGCTTGTGCTCTATTTATTTTTTCTTGCATTTTTTCTCTCCTTTCATGTTTAGGTGGAAGATATTACCTAAGGGCTGCAGAAATAATTATTTCAATCTCTACTCATTCCAAGGAAATTTTCTTGACCTTATTCATGGCCATTCTGTAACTTCTGGCAGGCAAAACTGGCTCAGCTAAGTACCAGTATCTTTTTCTTCTGACCTAATTTTCTTCCTCACAGATCTTAGGAGAACTGATGTTAATTCCTTGCCTAAATAGGATGATAGAAAAGAAGTCAGAGGTGGTAGTACAGCAACAAATATTCTGTAGCAGAAGGAAAATCATTATGTGGCTCCCAAATCTCAAACCAAGAAGTTATTTTGTTTATCTTGCTAGAGCATGGACATGGGTGTGGAGGGGTACTGAGTGAGCATCTTAAGGCTTGTCCCTTTCTATTATTAGTCAATAAAGACTATTGCTTTTTTTGACTTTTTAATTTCTCATCATGTAGACTCAATTTTATTTATCCTTTCTCTGATTAATTTTGCCTTTTGCAGGTTTTTTGTTTGTTTTTGAAAGTTAATAGGGAATGGAGGAATTATCTAATTTTTAATCTCCTTGGTCATGGCACTTGGAAGTTCCCTAGTCTTGCCTTTAAGAAAGTAATCATGGTAATCCTTCATATACTTCTTTTTCATAATTGAATTTGATCTGTTAATAAGCATATGCCAAATTTTAGTTATTAATTTAATGATCTTTCCTCAGAAGTCCTAATATTTATAGTTATAAAATTTAAAATGCCACAGAAGAGAAGTATTTCAAAGCTCAAGGGGTTCCATAATGTTATCAATGTGACAACCTTTTTCCAGTGGTGTAGATGGTAAATTATCCATATTTTCTAGTACTATGTGTTTTTTGTTCATGTTTTCCTTAGAGGATCTAATCAAGGCATTGAAGACCCTTGTCTAAGTCTTTTAAAATTCCAGTGGTAGTAATGCTAAAAAGAGAAATTTTTGCATTAAATTTTAACTGCTTTAATTACACATAACTATTACTAAGAATCATAGTATTCATAGACTTCTTATAGTTTATTTCATGTTGAAGTGTTGTGAGGAAGAATAGATCTTTATGAACCTAAAAGGAGTAAATTATTCTACTCATTAATACTCTATACCAAACTTCAAAAATTCCCTAAAGTAAACAAACACACTAGCTAGAGGGAATACTTTTAGTGGAATGGAGAGGATCAGCCAAATATATAATTATTTTAAAAATAAATTAAATTAAGCTCCAACACATCTGGAGAATTGTAGCAGCTTACGTTCTCCCCACAGCATTTGAATACACCTTTCAGTAGGATAGAGAACAGAATCATCAAACAGTGAAAGCCACTATATTGAGAAACTAAATATTTCATGCTTCATTGGCAAGTCTCATTTTATTATTTCACTGTGAATAAGCTTCTCAAAATGGAAGCCTTATATTCCATTTCCTATTTGTAGGTATTGCATGTTTTACCCAGTCTACATGTACAAAAAGGACAGTTTCCCCACCAACTCATTTTAAATTGATTAGCCTCATAACTGTCAAATTGCTTGTAAAGAAACAAACAAAAGTAATTGATTGTCTATTCAGTACGTAGGAACATAGTCCCTTTAAAATTATATATATTCAGATATGAACAGTAGACATGAAGCCTATATACTCATTTAATATAAATGATCTAGGAAGTATTGTTAGCATTTTAGCAGGCTAGATACCCACAATAAGATTTTACTTACAGTGTGGTCTGGCTCACTTGTTTTCATTAAATTGCTGAGTCTTGGCAGGATTTCAGACAAACAGGGTGCTCACTTCAGTTTCTGAAGGAAGCTACCAGAATAATTGTGAATAAGCCTGTTTGAGCCATGTGAATGCTTCAATTGTGCTACAGAAAAAGGAATAAAGCCACCGTTTGAAAGTAGAGATGCTATAGTTTTGCCAGATGAAGGATGCAAAATATATTAGGCCAAGTTTGAAACACAGCTGTATCTTGATTCAAAATAAATATAAATCTTTTGGGATTCAAGTTCACTCCTTTTTTTTGCGAAATATAGCATTCTCTAAAAGAAACAGAACTATAATAGAGTGATTAAAAATAAAGTATTTCCTATAAAATATTCCTCTAATGAGTTGGACAAGGCATTATAAACCTAAAAGAGCAATAGTTAAAATGAAATAATTTCCAGAAGGGAACAAATATAAATATCTAAGAATCAGAATAAATTCTAGATATAATCCAGTCTTAGCTGTATCTCATCAAATTCATTCTGAAGTGTTGCTGACAAATATTTATCCAACATTTTCTTGAAGTCCTCCAGTGATTTGGAACCCACAGTACCTGGAGGCATTATATTCTACTTTTGTATAACTAGTATTTTTCTCAATGTAGTATCTCAAGTACTTGTTGAGAGAATGAGCCTTGATAATCTTACTGAGAAAGTCTCTACTGTTTCATTATTACAAAGAATGAAAGCTCATATTTTTAGAATTACTTTTGATCACATTGAAGAAATGTTCCTTTATTTTCAAATTTTTTTTGTATTCTTGACAAACTAAGACTCTTTATCTGTGAACATAGCGATGTGATTTTCATTTTTACTACTATGAGTTTAATGAACTCGCTGAATATAAAATGAAAAAAAGATTCCAGAATGCATTAAAAAAGAGAACAAAATATTAAGACACAGAATACAGAATTAAAAAAATCATCAGAAATTCCTTTACTTACTCATGCTCCTTTCACACCACCTTTAAACAAATTAGATTGTGGAACATTTATCACAAAACATAAAATGACCATTTTAAGAATATTAATCACACTAAGAGATTCCAAATGATTTGTTCACAGAAAAAGAAATAGATCAAACCATAATTCAAGACCAAATTTGGAAGGGGCAGGGGTTTCTTGTTCAGATTCATTTACATGTAAATTATATAAAGATTTAAGGAACAGAATAATTTCTGTTCAACACAGAACTGTTATAAAAAATCAAGAAAAGAACTTCTTTAATGAGTAAATAGGACTCTGTACACAAATAAGAGATACATTTCAGGAATAAAAGCATAGAACAATTCTATTATATTCAAAATAATTATTTAGAATATTATATATGATATAAACACAGATGGTATAGCAACATATTTAAATTTTTTCTCACTATGGCAATGTTCAATAGACTGTGCTAGGGAGGCAAAGGTCCTATGAAAATAATTTAATAATAAAAAGCACCTGACTCATAATTATATGCATAGATGCAGAAAAAATTAACAAAATGTTTCATGTTTAAAAATACTGAATAGTAAAGGAATAAAATGTTTCCTTGATATGCAGAGAAGAAACAAAATAAACAAAGAGCTGACAATATTTGTAATAGAAAACCTTTTGAATATTTTCTAACAAAGTCAGAGTTAAAAGGAATATACTGATTTTCTCTACTATTATTTGATACAGTATGAGAAATGCTTCCTTTGACCATAAGAAAATAAAATAATTTAAAGGAATGGAAAGAGGAGAGATTGGGTCAATTTGTACATGCTATGGCTAATCTAGTAAACTCTAGAAAATCACCAAAATTCAGGACAATTAATCTCTTCATATCAACAACAAGATAAAATTAATTTGCACAATTATCAGCATTTATGTATATTACTAACAAAATACAGAAGAAAAAGATAGGAATAAAAATCCATTAAAAATAATAATAAACTACATTATGTCTGGAAGTTAACCTACCAATATATACAAATAGAATTTATGTGTATCTGACTGAAAAACAGTTTTTATAATGATTGGCAAAAATAATTGAGAGAGAAGAAAAATCAGTGTTCATTCCCATTGCCACAAATGATGATACTATGAACATAACTATAGATTGCAATCTAAAGAGTGAAATAGTAGTCTATAGATTTAGTACCATACTAATCAAATTATTAAGGAAGGATAGTATTTGAAGCAGCTAGATGGCACTGTGCATAGAGCATAAGACTTGTAGGCAAGGAGAACTTAACTATATTACCCTGGAGAAATCATTTAATTGTTACCATCCTCAGTTTGTGTGTGTGTGTGTGTGTGTGTATCTACACACACACACACACATAGAGAGAGAGAGAGAGAGACAGAGAGACAGAGAAACAGAGAGAGACAGAGAGACAGAGAGACATAGGGAGAAAGAGAGAGAGAGAGAGAGAGAGAGAGAGAGAGAGAGAGAGAGAGAGAGAGAGAGAGAGAGAAATAGTAGTAAGAGCACCTAATTCCTTGGGTTGTTTTGAGTATGAAATCAAATAGATGATATTTGCTCACTTTACAGCACTATTTAATTGATAATGATTATTATCATTATTGTCATCATTGTTTTGCATTAGACAAAAAACAACAAATTCATTTTGGAAGAATGTAAGATCAAAAGTAGCAAGAGATGTAAATTTTAAAAGGGGTAGGATGTACACTCAACTCTACCAAATAATGATTGGTATTAAAAATCAGTAAATAACAAAACTATGTTATGTGATATAAGTAGCTAGTTGGTACCATATAGTCAGGAATATATGAATTCAAATCTGGTCTCAGACACTAGCTTTATAAACCTGGACAAGTCACGTAACCTGTTTGCCTCAGTAAAATGGGGATGTTACTAACGCCCATTTTACACAATTGTTGTGAAGAGCACATGAGATATTTGTTAAACTCTAAGTATAGTACCTGGTATATCATAGGCATTTAGTAAATGTTTGTACAATTTTCTTCTCCTATTCTTGAAATATATAATAAACCCAAGACTACAAACTGGAAGGAAAGAAGATTTTGATTTGTTGAGAACAACTAAGAATTTTGTTTGTATGTAAAAGTTAACTTGTAGAAGTTTGTTTACACGTTGTCTCCCCTGTTAGACTGCTACCTCCTCAAAGGCAAAGATTGGTCTTTGCACAGTCCCTCACTCATATGGTAGATGCATAATAAATGCTTATTGACTAACTGACTTATCTGGATCTTCCACATTTCATCCTTTTTTCAGATAAAATTAAGTGAATAAAAATTTAAGTGTGCCAGGCACTGTGCTAAGTCCTAGGGATACAGAGAAAGTAAAAACAAACAAACAAAAAGACCAAAAATATTTAAAAAACTAAAAAAATCCCTGTTCTAAAGGAGCTGATAGTATAAGGGGGTGTGGTAAGGAAGAGTAGACAATAAGTAAACAATTATCTACAAACAAGATTTTTAGAGGATAAATTGGAAATTAAAAGAGAGAAGGAATTAAAGATTAAAGAGTCCTGGAAAAGACTTCTTATTTCTTGTAGGAAATGAGAAAGGTTTGCCTTGAAAAACAGTAAAGCTACCTTTTCCTGTACAATAAGGAGAATGAAAGGGAGGAGAGAGAGAAAAAGAGAGAAAGAGAGAGAGAGAGAGAGAGAGAGAGAGAGAGAGAGAGAGAGAGAGAGAGAGAAAGAGAGAGAGAAAGAGAGAGAGTTGATTTTCATGGGTTCAATCGTGAACAGAGGAGTGCTGACTGACCACTTGACCACTCACCCTAACTAACATGCCAAATTCAGAACCTGGGCCTGGGCCAATTTGGGAACCTTGGGACAGGGGCTACATTAGCGAAGGAACATCTCAGACCCAACCCTTGAGGTCTCAGGCCCTGGTACCAGCCTGAAGAGAATTTGAGTATTACATTTGGCTGGACACTTTTCAGCTTCCATGGCCAGTCTGCATTGAAGACTTAGTAGTCACAGGGAAAAAGTCAACAAAGAAAAAAGAATCAGTAACCAGCTTTTGGACTTCCAGTTTGAAGGCAAAAAAGGGTGGAAAGATAAACAGTAAAAGTAACATTTGAGTGTTGAAAAAAGAGAAAAGAACAGAACCAATAGGAGATGGTGAAATCCAAGTAACCACATGGAAAATAAAAAAAAAATTCTAGGAAATGGTTGCAAGCTCTGGAAGAACTCAAAAAGGAATTCAAAAATCAAATAAGACAGGTTGAAGAAAATGGGGGGTGGGGAGAATGAAAGTAATGCAAAAAAAAAAAAAGACCTTAAAAAGAAAAATTGGTTAACTAGGAAAAAAGGCATCAACATCCAATAAAGTAAAAAGTGTTTTAAAAAAAAAGAATTGATCTGGAAAAAGAGGCAAAAAAAAAATCCAACAAGGAAAAGAGTACTATGAAAAGTAGATTGGATCTAAAGGTCATGAAAGAAATTCAGCCTTTAAAAATTAGAATTGGCCAAATAGAAGCTAATGCTTTCACTAGACATCAAGAAACAAACAAAACCAAATAAAAAAGATGAAAAAATAGCAGAAAACACGAAATATCTCATTGAAAAAACAACTGACCCAAAAATTAGATCAAGGAGAGACAATTCAAGAATTATTGGATCACTTAAAAATCATGACCAAAAAAAACAATCCTAGACTCATACACAAGAAATTATCTGAGAAAACTGCCCTGATATTCTTGGACAAGAGGGCAAAATATACAGGGAAAGAATCTACAGATCACCTCCTACAACAAATCCCGAAATGACAACTTCCAGGAATATTATACCCAAGTTCAAGAGCTCCCAGGCCAACAAGAAAATACTGCAAGCTGCCCAAAAGAAAAAATTAAAAAAAACCCAATTAGGGTTTCAAAGGATATGGCAGGTTCTACATTGAAGGATCACAAGGCTTGGAATATGATCTTCCAGAAGGAAGGGAACTGAGTTTACAACCAAGAATTACCTACCATCAAAACTGACTATCTTCTTTCAGTGGAAAGTATGGTCACTTAATAAAATAGAAGATTTCAAGTATTTCTGAAGAAAAAACTGACTTAAATAGGAAATTTGATGCCCAAATACAGAACTCAAGAGAACCATAAAAAAAGGGAAATAAGAAAGGGAAAAATTTAAGGGCTTCAATAAGGTCAAATTGTTTATATTGCCACATGAAAAGATGATATCTCTAACTATTAAAAATTGTTATTATTATCATGGCAGTTAGAAGTATAAATAGAGAGAGGTATAATATTAAGCTGTTTAGAATATGTAAAAAATGAGTAAAAAAGAGGATTGTCCTAAGAGAAATGGGAAGAGAGAAGTAAAATTGGGTAAATTATATCATACAAAGAGGTGCATGGGATGGGGAGATACTATTACAATGCAGGGGAGAATGAGGCTGGTGATGGCTAATACTTAGGCCTTACTCTCATTGGAATTGGCTCAGAGAGGAAAGAACAGTCAGATTCATTGGGGTATAGAACCCTATCTTACCCTATAGAAAAGTAGAAGGGGAATAAGGAAGGGAGTGTGGGGAGGGGAAAGATATAAGGGAAGGAGAAGTTTGGTGGTGATTAAAAATGTTACAGAAATATAGGAAGGGAATTAGAAGGGAGGTTGCTGGTAAGGGGAATAGAATAAGAGAGGGGGAAATTTGAGAGTGATTAATAAAAAAAAACTGTTATGGAAGGAAAGAATAAAAGGAGAAAGGGCAGAATTAAAAGAGGAAATCAAGATGTAGGGGAATAGACAGATCACAATTAAAACTATGAATGTAAATGGGATGAATTCACCCATAAAATGGAAGTGCATAGCAGAGTGTATCTTAAATACCAAAGTCCTTTGATATAATGTTTACAAGAAACACATTTGAGGCAGGTAGACACAAACAGGGTAAAGGTAAGGGTCAGAAGCAGAATCTATTGGGCTCCAACTGAGACAAAGAAGGCAGGAGCAGCAATCATGATCTCTGTTGAGGCTAAAGTAAAAATAGATTTGATTAAAGATAAAGAAGGTAATTACATCTTGATAAAAGACAGTATAGATAATGAATAAATATCTGTAATCAACATATATTCACCAAATGATACAGCATCCAGATTTTTAAAGGAGAAACTTTAGGAGCTTAAGGAGGAAATAGATAATAAAACTATACTAGTGGGCAACCTCAACCTTTCCCTATCAGAACTAGATAAATCTAACCAAAAATAAGTAAAAAAGGAATAAAGGAAATGAATGAAATTTTAGAAAAATTAGAGTTAGTAGATATCTGGAGAAAAGTCAATAGGGATAAAAAGGAATATACCTTATTTTCAGCAGTACATGGTACATATACAAAGATTGACCATGTAGTAGGGCATCAAAACATCATAACCAAATAGCACATAGAGTGGACACAATAAATTTTGCAGAGTTATATTAAAGATGAAGTCTCAGACCACTGCTTTGTGAGCCAATCAGTGCTTATGATAGATATATGATCAGAAACTTCACAAAGGCAATGTCATCGTTTTTGAAAATTTACTTTTCAAAACCAGAAACAGATGAAGAGGGCCTCTTAATTGCTTCTTCCAAGCCTGGGGACATGGACAGTAAGATAATGCAGTCCTGAATTGATTGTTGAAGCTGATAAACCAGAATAAGGCAGTTACAGGTAACATTTAGAGAGAGAGGATGATTCTTGTGTTTACCAGATCTGAACTGGTATTAGGATTCTGCCATACATTCATGGCAAGAGCAACCAAGTATGTCGAATGATGTTAAGAACTTAGAGTAACCAGATTACCAAAAGGCATAATGGACAATGAATAGGAGTTTTCTGGTTTTTGTGCTTTTTATTTGCTCAGACAGGTGTTGCTATGTTTGATTTCTTAAAAATGAACCAGTGTTCCCCGGTGAACACATAGCTTCACGGATTGCTTTCCTATTTTCTCTATCTTTCTTAGCCTTCAACATTTGAGCAATATAGAGGCCACCTAGATTTGCTCAGAGAGTCAATTGAGCTAACCTAAGTCTGACCAGCAGCAATGGAGAACAATCTTGTGACCTTCTACTCTGTACATACCACCTCATATTTAGTAAGCCATGGTTCATTTGTCTGATGTTTGTAGGTATTATTTTTTCTTTCTTGCCACTTCTCCTATGTCATTAAAATATTAGTGCTTGACTTAAGGGAGTGCAATTTGAGGTAAAAATAGCAATAGCAGCTCATGGTCATGAGGCCAAAATAAAGAAGGACTAGGCATTTTCTTCAGATTCTATCAACTCTATAAAAAGCAATTATTTAAGGCATAGGAATTACATTTTTCTAAAGAAAATATAATTCATAAATATCAATAATAAAATTATATACACAAAATAATAAATTGAATAGCATAAATTAGCCTTATAAATAAAATTAGAAAATGTCAAAATTTAAGACTTTTATTCATTAATCTTTCTTTGCCAGTATCTAAACTCTAGCTAAATACATTAATAGAGCAGAGGGCTTTTGCTTTGGGTCCTCCTCAGGGATTTCCTGAGTTTCTTTTGCTATACCCCACTTCTGTCTTTCTTGAGATTACTATTGAATCTAGCTAGACTTTCAATCTACCCAGGTATGTGAGAGATATGGGGAAATTATTTTTAAAAACTAGAAAGGGAAAGGCATCCATCAGGAAATACACACACACACACATCACAGTAATGACAATATATGGAATGCATTCTTTTGAAAAAATACTCTTCCCATTTATGTTAAAATAATAGAATGCATAGGAATAAATGGAACTTTCTTTGAATGAAGAATGGTGTATATGTAAAATAAGGAGCTAACACGATATACATGCAACCATTATGTTAATTGTCATTATTTTTATTTAACATAATATTAGAAATGCTGACTATATCAATACAAAAATATATAACCTAAATATGAAAGATCACTTCATAAACATATAAGAAATAGAAAAAAGTTTATCTAACAGATATATGGATAGGAAAATATGTTCACCACCAAACAAGGAATAGTAAGGGCTACAGAAGATAAAAAGGAAAATTTTGATTTCATAAAATCCAAAGTATTTGTTCACAGACAAGGTTGAAAGGGAAATAATTCCTGGACAGAAAAAAATTATAGCAAGTTTCTTTGATAAAGTGAAAAATTATAAAGTAAGCAGAACTGAGAAAACAATGAAGACAACAACTTTGTAAAAATAAACTATTTTGAAAGCTATAAAAATTAAGATCAGTATGAATACATCATGATGAAGTAAACATTCTATTCATTTCTATCCAATACAAAGAGTTTATGAATCTAGGTTTCAGAAGAAGATATAGATATAAATGTTAATATCTTATAGCATATCAATCTATATAGTATAACTATTCATATAGTATGTGTATTAGCTCATGTGAATATGTGTTCCTGTATATAATTATTTTTACCTTCTTTTTCACAGTGAGGTTGGGGTTAGTTAGAAAAAATAAATTTTACCATTTCTTTAAATAAAGAAGAAATGTTTATATGAATGTGAAATGTTGCATGCTCTTTCATATCACTGTATAATTAAGTTTAGTTTACTATTTTACTCTGTCATGAGTGTTCTCTTGCAGTGATATTTGACTTGTAAGTATTTACAATATAAAAAGAAGACAGATTAAAACTTAAAAAAAGTGTAGTCCAGGAAAAAGAAAAAGAAACTACCAAAGACGAATAATTAAAAGGGAGATTAAAAGGGTGGATTTTGAATTCAACAATAAACTGAATGGGAAAAAGAAGAGGAGAAAAAATAATGGAAGAATAGTCAAGAAACATTTATTAAGAGCTTGCTTTATTTCAGTACTGTGCTAAGCTCTAGAGGTAAATATTTTTTTAAAAAGATACTTCTTCAGCTCTGTAAATGCTAGTTACTGTTAGCTAATATCACAATTTTGATTACATATTTTATGATTTATTTTTATGTATGACATGAAACATAATATTATTTGTTTTAAATATTTAATAATTTATTATAAGTGTTATCCAAGTGAAACAAATTCTCACTTTAGTTATGTCCAAAAATTTATGTCTCATTCTTTTTTTCCCCTCCATCTCACCTCCCTGCCTCAATAAGGCAGGTAATATTGTATAGGTTGTATCCATATTATCATATAACACATAATTCCCTGTTCATATATTATGAAACAAGACACATGTGGCTTACACTATAGAAAAATTCATGGAAGAAATTAAGTGGAAAATGGTACGTTTCAGTCTGCATTCAGATTCTGGTCCTTCCATGGTGATGAATAACTTTTTTCCTCATGAGTCCTTTAGAGTTTTCATGGATCCTTGCCTTGTTGATAATAGTTAGGATAAAACTTGTATGATGATCAGCTATGAATGAGTATATCATTTTTACATTGCTTACTTATCCCATTTTACTTATGCCCTCACTATCCTTCACCTATATAGCTTACATATGTAATAAAGCACATATTAGGATTGAATGAAGACAGAAGATGAATGGTTTAAGCTTTACTTAGGATGGCATATCGATTTAAAGAAAAGGCTTTCTAACTATTGAAAGAAAGGATTGTGGATAATTAGGATGAATGATGTACATAAGTGGAACCAATAGAATGGAAGAAGTTTGAAATCAATAGGGAATAACCCCATAGAAAAGGTCAGAGAAAAAAATTAAAAAGCACCTTGCTTTTCTTGGTTGTTTCATTCGATATTAATCATAGCGTTTTTGCCAGATTAAATCCATTTATCAAGCGTAGATCATAAAGCATTAAAAATGACATGAAAGCAAAGTTGTGCTGTGTCATCTTTTTTCCATTCCTCTAGAGCACTGCATATTCTGAATTTGCTGTTCTTGACAAAGCATAGAGGTAAGTAAAGATACCCACTTGTTTCTCATGCTTAATTTGATCTATTATGTACATACATCACATTTTATTGCCTGCCAGTGTGTGTGTGTGTGAGATTTTGAAGATTTTTAGCCAGAAATGGATTACTTTTTCATTATTTAATTTTATCAATAGTAGTCTTTTCATGGTACTTCAAATATGCCATGGTCTTCTTTGATTCAGTCCTTTGTTTATACTTTATCTAAACTATATGATATTAAAGCTGAAAGTCTTTAGGAATATTCTAGTACAACAGCTTCATTATACAGAGGAGGAAACTAAAGCAATAAAGATGAAATAGTTGGCCCATAGATTACCAAATGATAAGCAGCATATCCTAGAATTCAGCCCAAGGGCTCTGGCATGTTCTGCCTCAATGTCTATTATTCTTTCTATTCTAATGCCTTTCCCCTTTCCTCTATGTCCAATTCCAAAATCTTAACTTAATCCATTTCCATGACTCCTTTCCTCATCATTTCAACCTACAATGTTCAAACTCCATTTTTTTTTGGTTTTCTGTACCACTCATTATATTACATAATCATTTGCTGTCTTCTGCTGCTTTGTAAAGGCTATGTTTTTTTTTTTCATATGAAATTATAACTTGTTGAAAGAAGGGAATGACCTCCCTCCCTCCTTGCCCTATAAACACTGTATTGCCTATTTAGTAGATAGCCAGTAATTACTTAATGAAGAAAAAACTCATTTTATAAACTTGTAAGAATGAAATCATGTTCAGAGATAAGAACAAACACTTCATTATAAATTAAAAATGATAGTTAAATGAGTCTTCAGCAATCTTTTCTCTACTGTCCTCTACTATATGTAGGAGGAAAGATGTTTCATTACTTTTGTTGTTTGAAAAATTTTAAATTTAGAAATTTACATGAATAGGTTTTGGTAAATATTTTATAATTAATCATTTATTATTTACCTTCTAAGATTTATATGCCACTTTAAAGCATGACAGATACTTCATATGTTATCCCTTCTGATCCTGAAAATAATCCCAAGAAGATGGTCCTATTTGTATCTGTATTTTATAGATGAAGAAACTAAATCTGGGAAAGGTTAAATGACTTGTCCAAGGTTACACAAATGATAAATGAAGCAGCATTTGAATTTAGAGTTCCCCTGATTCTAAAGCATCACTCTATTCATTGTGATACTTCATTACTTCCAAAACATTAATTTCTTTATGAGCCATTGTAAAGTTTAGAATTAGTACAGTTAAATAAGAGAAAAATCAACTATAGTTTTTTTTAAATAACATTTTTATTTGCAAATATCCAAAGCATTATCTCAATTATGGAAGGATAAAAAGGAAATAGAAAAACTAGTTTAGCAAATCCAACATATCAACTGAGTCTGACAGCATATGCAGTGTTCTACTTACATTCTTTTTCGCTTCTGCAAGGAAGGGAAAATGGACCTTTTTTTTTTCATCTCTTTCTTGGGACAAACTTGGTCATTTTAAATCCATAACAATGAATTATGTTTATTTTGTTGCCATTGTTGTAGACATTTTGTACTTTATTTTTCCTGGTTCTACATACTTTCTTTTGTTGATATATGCCTTCCCATGATTCTTTTGTTTTCTTTATATTCATTGTTCCTTGTGATCTACTAAAATTCATTTGACCATTCTCTTATCAATGTTCTATTTCATTTACAATTCTTTGCTACTATAAACAGAGATACAATAAATATTCTTATTTTATATTTGTGTGTATGCATACTTACATAAATGTGGTTATGTACATATACACATGCACATATATTTGTGCATGTAAATGTTATATTTACATACACACAAACACATAGTTCTTATTTTTATATTTGTACTATTTAGTGTGTAAATCTATCAATGGGACTTTTTAGATAAAAGTGCAATATGTTAGTCACTTTTAACCACTTTCTTAGTATGATTTCAAATTGGTTTCCAGAATAATTAGACTAATTCATAACTCCTCCAATAGTGTAATAACAGGCTTTTCTCTCCAATACTACTCCCAAATCTACTCTTCCCTTCTTTAATTTTTTTGCTAATTTGATGTAAAACTGATAGTTATTTTGATGTGTATATCAATGAATAATTTTATAAAACACATATTAAACACTTAGCTTGTACCAAGCACAAGTATAAGTAAGATAGAGATTCCTGCTTTCCAGGACCTTCTCTTAGAAGGATATGATTTCAGAAAATTACTCATGTTCTGAGTAAGCCCCATATGTGGAACACATGATCCCTCAAAACCCCAAGGTAGTCACTCCTTAAGAGTCTATCTTTTATTATCAGTGTCAGAACACTTTCTCTCAGATTAAAAACCACAATGCTCATAATGCCAAAGAAATGGACAAATGACCTCCAATATCAGTCTAAAACAGCAAACTCATATGCTTTGTGACATATCAAGAAGCAATTATGATTTTGGGGGACAGCAGAGCCATATTCTTACTTCTCTACTGTAGTAAATCTAAGAGAAAGGCTCACAAAATCCCCACATGCTTGGTAGATGAGAAGAGAGAAAGAGAGTAGTGGGGGATCCATTCTTTTTACCGAGTGAGGTTTTCTTCCTGGGTCAGTGACCATTTTGCTTTTATTTAACTATTTTCCTCTCTATTTAAAAAAATAGATATTTATTTTTATATTTATCATGTAACATAAGTAACAATAATGTAATACATATGATTTGTTGTAAATATGTAATCAATTATAGTAAATATGCTTTTCTAAGAAAATTTCCATATTTTTAAATGTCTTATTGTTGTTGTTTTTAAATCCCAACCTCTCCTCCCTACCCAAGAAGGCTAGAATATTTTATAGGTTATACATATATTATTGTAGAATACACATTTCAAAGTCTTTCATGTTGTGAAACAAGACACATATTGCTTACATTACAGAAAAATGAAGCAAGCTGAAGAGGGATCCTTGAAGGGCATCTTAGGCTACACAGCAGACCAGGTTGTATCCTGTGACTTTAACAGTGACACCCACTCTTCTACCTTAGATGCTAGTGCTGGCATTGCCCTCAACAACCATTTTGTCAAACTCATTTCTTGGTATGACAATGAGTATGATTATAGCCATCATGTTATAGACCTCATGATGTACATGGCCTCCAAGGAGTAAAGTGGAAAGCCATGAATTTTCATCCCCAGCCAAAAAAAGAATAGTTTCACCACTGTGGAGCCCACATCCATAATAACCTATGTCCCTATGCTGGGGATGCCATGCATAAACTCCCTGGTTCCACAAGGAACTGCTTCTCCTGTTTCCACAGGCTACACTGATCCTTCCTAATCTGACTAACCAAATTTTTCCCTCTTCTACAATAAACTAACACTATTATCCTTATAGCAAGTATATCATTCTTAACTTTGTCTCCAAGTTATAAAAATAACAAAGGCCAGCTGGCTGAGCCTTAATAGACTCAGAGTCCAAACCAAAAACCAAGTATTTATTTGGTCTTCTCAGAGATAAAATAATTTATGAAACACAAATAGACAGTCCCTAGTGTTTCCCAAGTTGGAAAAGGAAATCACTTAATCACTTAGCTCCTTCAGGCTTTTCCCTTCTTTCCTTTTATCTCAGACAGTGAGAAGAGAGAGGAAAGAAAATGTCACCTGCTTCCAGCACTCTGAGAGAGCCCAATGGCTATTCCCTGAGAGTAACTTCCAATTCACTCAAAGCAACAGCCATTCCCAGAGAGAGTAACTACTACAGAAAAAAAAAAACATTACACCTCCTCCACATACTGTCAACATTTGAAACTGACTCTGTCTCAGATTTGTTTCAAATTCCAATTCTTTCTCAAGCCAGCTTCTCTACTTCTTAGCTCTAAACTAATATGACAAGACTTAATTTATAATAATACCATCCTTATAGGATACAAATATAGTAAGCCAAAAAATTCATAGGTGTAGATATCTAGATTCTAGCCAACCTTTTTTGTTTCAAGACTGCAATTTTTACTATTATGTTAAATAGGAGGAGTGCTTTCCCTGTATGGAAAGTCAGTTGCATAACAAAGGACACAGGAATCAATATAGTCAAGACTAGACAATTACTTTCTTGGTTTCCTATTTCAAAAATCTATATTTTATGCTTTATATATTTGTAATCATGGTTTATTGATATGTTAGAACTTCAAAAACTACTTCCCCTAGTTGTTTTAAGGGGGAGGTTAATGGGTAGCTTATTTTTAATCAGTTTAGATAGAAACATTCTTTACACAGAAAATAATGTAAAATATTTATCCAAGCAAAGAACAAGCAGACATCAGGGAAATTATACAGATTAATGAAGAATACAGAACACCCAGGGTAAATGAGCTCTTTTATTCAGGAACTAACCATGAGCATGTTGGGTGGTTCTTCACTTAGCTTGCTTCTCTTTTCCAATCTTTGAATTATCCTCTCTAAGCAGAAAATCCTCAGGTCTACTTATCTAAGCCTCTCTCCTCTCTAACAATCTCCAATCTCATATTTCCAGCTGCCTTTTAGACATCTTGAACTTGATGGAAGAATCCTAACAGACTTTTTAAAGTTAATATGTCCTGAACTGAATTCGTTACCTTTCCCCTTAAACACTCCCCCTATTCCCAATTTCCCTATAATTACTGAAGGCTTTACCATCCTGCCAGTCACCCAAGCTCACAATGTGTCTTCATTGAGTTCTCAACCCAATGTAACAATAACAAACAAATTGTTAGCATTTATATAGTGGTTATTATGTGTGTCAAGCATGATGCTAAGCCTTTCATAATTATTTTCTCATTTAATCATAACAGCATACTGAGAGAGAGAGTGGTATTACTATTTTCCCCATTTTACAGATGAAGAAACTGAGACAAACAGGTTAAGTGACTTTTTCCTTGAGTCACATGGCTAGAAAGTGACCGAAGATAGATTTGAAGTCATCTTTATCACTTTTAGCCCAACAATCTACTGCACTATATCCAAAAAAGCTGACCAATATCCAATCCTTTGTCAAGTCCTTTTGTTTCTACCTTTATAACATTTCTTTTTTTTAAGTACTAAGCTAGTCTTTATTTAATGATCTATTTTAAAAATCCAAAGAATCCAGCAATAATTTCCTGGCATCACAGAATCCATTAATAGACACCTGAAAAGGATCCATTAAACACATTTTTCATATTTCAGGTTTTTATTTGCCTGCTAATGTTACACATATTTCTTTGAAAACTTTCTTCTTTTTCAGGTACATAGTGATGAGATTTAAGTTTTGGACTTTAAGGCCACTTTAAAGGCAAATTATCCTGTTCTGTTGGATTTATGAACACATTTGTTGGGAGAGGGATTTCTTGTCTTATAAGAAGTTTTAAGCCAAGAGGGTAACTCAGTTCTTAGTTATCTTTTTCTTTAATTCAAAGATACTTTATTTTCCCAATTACCAATTTTTCCATATATGCTTTCCAAAATTATAAGATCCAAATTTTTTTCCTCCTTCCCCCTCCCCCTCTCACAGATAGCAAACAGTTTGTTCTGAATTATACACTTCGTAATATTTCTTCAGTATGCCCCCTTCTCTTCCCTGATATTACCTCCACTTTATTATAGACCCTTGCTACTTCATGCCTGTGCTTTTGCTGATTTATCTCCCTTCCTCCAATATCAACCCACTCCAATCCATCCAAAAACCAATGGACAAAATCATCTTCTCAAATGAACATCTGATCATATCATACCCAATTCAATAAATCCCAGTGACTTGCCATTGCCTACAGGATCAAATGAATTGACTGGCTTTTAAAGCTTTTCATATCCTAGCCACTTCCTATCTTTCCAAACTTTTTAACATTTTACTCCCCTCCACAGATTCTGAGAGTCATTGACTCTGATATTTTTCTCCTTCAAGATACTCCCAATTCTGCTCATTCTTTCCTTATCACCATCTAGTTTTCCCAACCTCCTTCAAATTCCAATTTAAACCCCACCTTCTGCAAAAAGTCTTTTTTTTGTCCTTAATTAGTTCTTCTTTCCTACTACTCCCAATTTATCTTATATTTCTTTTATAAATGCTTGTGATAGGATTATGTACTGCATCTTTGCTTTTTTTTTAGTTATTTATAATTGGGGAAACCCTAGCTCTTTGATCAATTCAGTTACAGCTCCAAACATCACCATTCACCTGGTGCCACTTACTCACCCTTACTAGAGTTTGCAGAGGAATGAATTATTCCTCCAAAAGCTAGCTTTGTAAAACTAAATCTGAGAGAGAGAGAGTAAATGTGTTTTCTCTTTGTTTAATTGTCTTCTTTCAGCCAACTGAGACTAAGCAAATGTAAAAGACCATGTATTCAGTTGCTAATACTTGTCGAAATCTGTATTGAATCTAGATCAGAATCAGCTTTAAAGCAAACTACTCTTATTTTGAACAAGGTCTCAGTTTTATCTAGATGTTCTAAGAGCTTTTACATTTGAGCTATATTTTACATGAGTTTTTAGGCCCTGTGTAATTTAAATAAATATCTTTATTCTGAACTCACCGTGGTAAAGAAATTGAAGTAAAATTAGTTTGTAGTTTTATGACCACATTATTTTTGACCTACTTAAAGTTACTCAATTATAGTGACTAGTCAAATCATTGGTAAAGCTGACAATTCAGAATTATATTATAATACCTTCAGTCTGCCTGGTTTTGCTCCTTTTATTATAGTGCTAGATCACTCATTTAAAGCTTTCCATGCAAGGAACAGTATCTCAGTTGTAGTGTACTGTGTCATTATGATACGTAATGCATTATTTATTTTGTGGGGAGTAGAAGTATTCTGGCATAGCAGCACTTAGTCCCTGGTTAAGCAAAAAGATATTGAGTTAACCAAGGCCATAAACCAGGAATATTGTACTGGACAACTATTTAAATTATTGCTGTGTTTCACACAAGATGTTGTACTTGGTGATTATCTCCATTCATCAACTTAATAGCCATGCAGGTAGCTCATGGAGCCTTTATTGCCAGTCAGTTAGCTCCATCAGTGAGTACATGGTGCTTTGGAAGGCAGAGTTGTAGTTGTCAATGTATAACCAGTGAGTGTCCTCTAGGAACACTTTTATTTCTGCAGCCTTAGTTGATGGTACTTCTGGTTTTACTGTCTTCCCATTTATTACATGAAGGATCTGTTGATGAACTTCAGAGGGTTCAAGTCATCATAACTCCTGGATCAAAAACAATCCAGAGTGTATATCCCCCAAACTGCTAGTCCAGAACTTTATGTTTCCATAGGAAATGCCAATAAAGAACATATTCTCCTTGAGTTTATGAGATCCTTTCATATTACATGTTGTATGAGCATTAAAAGGATCATGCTCATAATAGGCTTTTAGAAAGTGACAGAAATGGTATTGGTGTAAGCAGGAAACTCAGAGCCTATGGATTTGACATTGCATGATCTCAAGCCAAAAGGTACATTTGAGCCCTCATTTTATCAAGGAGGAAGATGATGTCCAAAGAAAGGAAATTACCTATCCAAGTTCATACACTTGTGAAAGGGAATCCTTTATTCCCTTTGTCTATTTTGAGTTAACACTTTGGTTGACAATAACTTAGTAAGTTATAAGGTTAGATGGTGAACACAGAGTTAATTTTCCTTTCTCTACTTTTGAATTGAATCAACAAAAGTTTAAACACCTTACTTAGCACTACCTGGAGAACATCTATACCCTTTCAATTCAGTCAGCCATGAAATAAGAATTCACACCTCAGTCAGCCAGGAATCTGTGAACCTTTTGAAGGATTCCCTTTCACAAGTGTAAACTAAGAGAAAACACTTCCCTTTTTTACACATGTATGCATAGACATTTACACACACAATTATGGGCACATTTATGGACATGCATGTGCTTTTACATGTGTGTGCATACATTTTTGTACGACCTTGTCACCAGAAGGTGAGAACTGGTTCCCAGAAACACTCCCCCATGGGCAGTGCTGGGCAATTTGGAAGCTGTGATTGGCCCTTGTGAAAAGGGGAAGGGACAAGAAGCCACTATAAAAGGCCCTGAATTTCTGGGGCTAAAAATGTCAATTCCAAGATAGAAGTCAGCTTGAAGAAGGAATTAGACTTCAAGAAGGAAGTCAGCTTCAAGAAGAAGGATGGCTCAAGGAATACAATTGGCCTCAGGAGTCACCTTCAGCTTGAGTCATCTTCTTGACCTGCCTCTTGGAGAGAACTTGGGTGAGTGGATAGCTGGCTTTCCCTTCCTGTCTTCTAGAGAGAGTTTAATTCTGGTTGAAGGTCAACAAGTCCTGGCTGAGTTGAGCACCAGAGCTTTATAGCATTATTCAGTTAGGTAAGCTAATGTTTTCTCTACCTTTTAGTATTTCTCTGCTTTTGCCCTTTCCACCTCTTTTGTAAATAAAAGCTATTAACGTCATTTTGACTTTTAGCAATATTACTTTGAATCATCAATTACCATTATTATTTATAATCTTCATATTTTTTAGTCAAACCATTAAAATTTAATTCTTACACATATTTGTACATACACCTGTCACTTCCATATTTTTAAGAATCTGTGATTTTCTGAATATAGATACTCTCTTTCTTCAATGCACTATGAAACCTCAATGTGCCTGTCTGTGTCCAAACATTAATATATTCATGGGTGGACACTTGAGAAGGAGAATTGGAAACTGAGGGAGGATGAGTGAAGAAAATAGAAAGAGAGAAAGAGAGAGTATGCAACAAAGGAACAAAGACTCAGAGAACAGTGGCTTCAGGAACATGGTCAGTTTGCTTGCTCTTCTGATGATGGTAGAGAGAGTTGCACATGTTCCCAAACTTTTATTGGGGTGTCAAGGAATGTGGAATGGGAGGTAGCTAATGAACATGTGACATGGTATAGGATTTAACGTTGGCTCGATAGCCAACCACACGATCAAAGATGAGGAGGTTAATCAAACATGTAAGTTGTAAAGGAATGTGGTCTAATAAAGTGTTAGCTAGGACCATTTGTCTCTGCACAGGAATTCTCTTGACCATATGGTTTGGAGAGTGGTTAGGATTTACAGAGTACCAATTACATACAATAATCCAGAAATAAAATGACCATGAGTCTGATACTTGAGCAGATCGGTTACAATAACCATGCATCAATAATACTTTCAAGATGATAATATACCTGGTATGCCACAATTAGTACTTAGTAGTAAAATTTCCCCCAGTTCAGCAACTAAAGAATTCATCCTTCAGAAATGTCCTTGTGATTATCCTCTCTGAAGTTGCAGAATCAAAGTTATGGGAGTTCAAAGGAGAGAGAAATTACTGTCATCAGAAGACATTAGAAAAAGTTTCTGGGGGAGGTGATAGAAGACAGAATCTATCTCCAAGCCCAGTAAAAACCTGTCCATCATGGCAAAAACTCCCATTGCTTGTGTATACTTGCTTGTACTAGCACAAAATTTGAGAGCACAGGGTGATCTCCATATCATAGTGAAATCAAAGCTTTATAGATTTAGAGCTAGAAGGAATTGTAGAGACCTTCTAGTCCATCTACACATTATACAGACACTCAGGCATCAGAGAGGTTAAATAAGTTGTTAAAGGTCAATCAGGAAGAAACAAAGGCATAATTTGAACCCAGTTCCTTTGACCAACACTTGTTTGTATCCCCCACTGCATGAGGCATATCTCAAATATATATATATATATTTATATATTTATATATATATTTATATCTAATATATACATTAAAATAAAAATGATTTAATTTATGGGATCCTCAGTGTTGTTATAAGGAATTTCTTAATTTCATCCATCTTGTTAGAAGCAGAAGTTTCTAGTTTAGAGAAAGTTAAGTAAAGCATCACTCAGGCTCTTTAAGAGCAGAAGTCTTCTAAATAGCCCTGGGGCACTTTAAGTGACCTAGGATAAAAAGTGAGAATTCTGTGAGTTCTGGGTCTTTCTGACTTCCTTGGGAGCATGTTGCTGGATCATTTCTCTCAAACCAAGATCTGTTGGTTATTTGAGAGAGATACTTTCAGAGTTGAGATACCCCTGAGATGCTGAGGAAGAGTATGCTTGACTGAGAGCTTCCTCCTGAAGGGAGAAGCAGCTGCCAGAGGGAGCTCTGTCCACTCTCTCCAACTTAGGAGCAGGCCTGTGTCAGTGTCTCTCTCTGCCAAGTGATTCTGATAGTTACATTTCAGTTGACTTCAGGGAGCCTTTGGTTTTTCATAGATTACTATAACGAGTTTATTATAAATTTAAGATTCATCATTTTAGCATAAAATTTAAATTTTAGATAGTGAATCTAGTTTAAGGAGGCCTGTTTAGGCAAGAAGACCCTGCAAAGAAAGCAAGTAGATTTGGGGGGGGGGGTTATTTAGACATTAGATTTTGTAATGACCGTTGAGAGACTTGATTATAAAGATGTAATTGTTAAGAAAAGGTAAAGCAAAAAGCCCCAGATGACAAAGCCTCCTGGCACAGATAGATGTTTCAATTAATGATAACTAAATCAATAATATCAGAATATCACTGATAAATTAGTAATGCATCTGACTAATGATATTGCTAATGGTAGTTAAGCTTAACTTTAGGGAGTAAAACTGGAAACTCCTCTGACCCTTCAACTTGCCCTAGAACTTCCTCAAGGCTGCTCTGTTGCCAGGTCAACCAACAAAAGGTCAGTAGCTAGATTGACTTTTGAAAACAAAGATTTTACTGGTGTGAATTAAAACAAGGGTAACTGGTAGAAGGGAAGAGGGTTATTAGGAATCCCTAAATGAAGTTTGATCCTAGTTATAAGTATCTAATAGCTTCAGAATGTTGATAGCCGAACTAACCAGACCTACTGGCCCAGGCAGGCCACTGGTCCATCTGTCCTGCTTTGGTGGACACTGCTTGCCTATAGGCAAATTAGATGGTAACTTGATTGAAGATAAATTGATGAATAAATGCTCAACTGCTGACCCAGGGCTGAAAAGCCCTGAGCCAACGAAGAAGAGTTGGTTGGTTGAAACATATTTTGTTTCCTAAGAGATTGTTGGGTTTGTCAATGAGATGTTGTTATTGATCAGCTAAGATAGATAAAACCTACGTAAGTTATCCAAACCCACGTTCTCCACCCTTCCACCCTGGATCCCAGGCCCCAGAATGAGTCCCAGGGTCCAGTCTCTGCCTCCATTATATAGGGCACAGCCCAATCGACAATTGGTCTCATTTCCCAGGATGGCATCAGGAATCTCCCAAGATTCCAAGTATCCAACTGCAAACTGTGCCCACAGGCATGGCTTCTTGCAAATCCTTGCAAAACTTAACTTACAATTTTCAACTAAAATCAAAAGGGCCTTTGATAAATTAAAGTGATATTTTTATAGAAATTAGTTCTGGGTAAGTTGAGACAACTGTGTCACACTCTAGGGGTTATTGATAAAAATATCAAATTCATGCAAAAAAAAGAGTTATTCTAAAGACTAAAAAGAGTAAAATGTTCTAGCAATACCCCTTCAGAAAAAAAATCACTTGAGGAGAAGAGCAATGGCCTCAGTTTTGGCCTAAGCTTAAGTCTTCCCTTTTCTATATCTTTGGTTAGAGGAAGACCTTTTGAATTTCAAAGATTTCATAGGATTTTGTGACTTTTCCTATCATTTTAAGTGATTTTTTTGGATTTTTTTATTATTTATTATTATTCCTGTTGACTCCTTAGGAGCATAGGGCCACAACCATCTCACACCAGCGGACTCTGTTCTGGGCAACTTCCCCCAGCTGGGCCCATGTCATTCTGACCGTTTTTGTTTCATTTTCAGCAGATCTTCGCCAGGTCTGTTTTGGTCTTCCGACTTTCCTCCTCCCTGAAGGGTTCCAGCTCAATGCTTGTCTGGCTACGTTGTCTTCCGGTTTTCGTAGCGTATGTCCTATCCATTTCCACTTACGTTTCTTTATGTCCTGACTAATGGGGTACTGGATTGTTCTTTCCCAGAGACTAGCATTGGAGATCTTTTCAGGCCATCTGATGTTCAAGATGTAGCGTAGACATCTGTTAACAAAGACCTGGAGTTTGTTGGTGTTGACTTTCGTCACTCTCCAGCTTTCTGATCCATATAGGAGGACGGCCTTTACGTTGGTGTTGAAGATTCGGAGCTTAGTGACGAGGGACAGTGCTTTGGAGATCCAGACAGACCGCAGGGTGTTAAATGCCTGTCTGGCTTTGTTGATTCGGTTTCTGATGTCCTCATCTGCCCCGCAGTCCTTACTGACGATGCTACCCAAATAGGTGAAGTGGTCCGTCTCCTTGATGTTTTCTCCCTGTAGTTGGATTGGCAGGTCCTGTGTGCTGTTGACTGTGATCACCTCAGTCTTCCTCTTGTTGATCTTCAGACCTGTCTTCTCTGCTTCTTCAGAGAGTCGTGCAAGTTTGGCTTGCGCATCCTGCTGCTTGTGAGATAGGAGACAGATGTCATCCACGAAGTCAAGGTCCTCGAGCTGCTTGGTGTGAGTCCATTGAATGCCCGTATTGTTGTCCTTGGTAATTCTTCTCATGATCCAATCTATGACCATCAAGAAGATAAGGGGCGAAAGCATGCAGCCTTGCTTCACTCCGGTCTTCACTGTGAAGGGAGCCGTCAGTTTCCCATTGTGGATGACCTGGCAGGTAAAGTCTTCGTATAACCGCTGGATGACGTTGATGAGCTTTGGGGGAATCCCGTAATGCTGCATCAATCTCCAGATGATGTTCCTGTCTACGCTGTCAAATGCCTTCTCGAAATCCACGAAAGTCATGTAGAGGGGGGACTGCCATTCGATGGACTGTTCAATGATGATTCTTAGGGTGACGATATGGTCGGTGCACGATCTGAGCTGACGAAACCCTGCTTGTTCTATTCTCAGCTTCTTGTCCAAGGCCTCCTTCAGTCTTTCTAAGATGACTCTGGTCAGGATTTTGCTGGGAGCAGATAGAAGCATGATTCCTCGCCAGTTGCTGCATTGGGATAGGTCACCTTTCTTGGGTAGCTTCAGCAGGTAGCCTAGTTTCCAGTCTGTCGGGACTTGTTCCTGTTCCCAGATCTTCTGCAGGAGGGGTTGTAGCATCTCCGCTGACATTTCTGGGTCTGCCTTGAGTGCCTCAGGGGGGATGCCATCTGGACCTGCAGCCTTACCATTTTTCATGGTCTTGATGGCTTTGATGATCTCAACTTTGGTAGGTGGGCCTGTGTTCACCTGAAGCAGTTCGGTGGCTGGTGGTATGTCCAGAACAGTTGGTGGAGGCGGTCGGTTCAGGATCTCCTCGAAATGCTCTGCCCATCGGGCTCTCTGCCCTGCATCGCTTGTTATTGTCTTGCCAGTCTTGTCCTTCACTGGCTTGCTAGGGTTGTAGTTCTTTCCCGATAGAGTTCTTGTTATTTCGTATAGCCTCTTCATGTTCCCCTGCCCAGCTGCTGTTTCTGCCTCCTCGGTCATATCGTGAATGAACCGTCTCTTGTCATATCTTACGCTCTTCTTGACTTGACGGTTAATTTCCCAGTACTGTGTTCGAAGTTCTTCTTTCTCCTGTTGATCTTGGCACTGGCTGATCTTCTGTTTCAAATTTCTTCTCTGTTGTATCTTGGCCCATGTCTCCTGTGTTAACCATTCCTTGCGCTGTCTCTCTCTCTTTCTCAGGACTTCTGATTTTGGATTAGCTTAGAGCAATAGCTGCATTGGGAACAATGGATAGACTGATACATACGGATTCTAGAATAGAAAGTATGCCATGCCTAAAGGGGACTTCTTGAGAATCCCATAAAAGAGCAAAAAAGAGTTTAAATAACCGGGATCTGTGAATCACCTTATTTGCTGCTTAAGCCCCATTTTCCTGAGACTTTGTATTTACTACTGGAAGATTATATCATAGACTTGGATGAGTGTGTGCAGTGGTGGTTTCTGTTTTGTACCAACTATGCTTACTATTTTACCGTATCAAATATCAATCTTTACAAGGTACTTATATATCTGATTTACTAAACAATTCTGGATTGGTATCTAAAGGCGAATGGTAGAAGAAAGCCTACCAGTGGGGGCTTTTGAAAAATAGCCCTAGAAAAGATTCTTACCCTCCAACCCAAAACTTCAGAGGCTTCCCTAGAAAGCTGGGGATCAAAGTAGACAAAATCTATAGATACATTAGGGCTAACAGGAATTCAGATAAGTACCTTAGAATATTTACTATTTTTGATCCTCATGTATTTACTTGAAAAAATACACATAAAAATTTTGCCTACGAGGGAGAATCTCATATGTTCCTATTCTCATGCAAAATTACCTAAAAGCCACTATATATTAATGGGGAAAAAACAAAAATGAGGGAAAAAAAGATAGATGTGTTGCTAGTTTCCTCATTAGATTTTTCTGATTAACAACATACCTAGTTTTCCTAGATTCGGTTAATTCTTTTTCTCTCCAGAGGTTTTGTTATTCTTCTGAAAGCTTAAATTACAATGTGTTCTAATTTTACTTTGTTCTCCTCTGCTCCGGTGGCATCTTTTACATAAATTGTAAGCCCCAAAAGAAAAAAAAAGGAAATTATACCTGTTTTTCCTCTCTTTCAAGAGAACTGGTACAGCTTTTGTTTCAGAAACAAATTCTTAAAGCAGAGGAAAAATTTCCAGGTTTCTATGAAATACTTTTCTCCAAGGGCATTTCTAACACTTAAGTTCATGACATGATAAGCTAATGCACTGTCTTAAGACAAGAGTAAGAGGACAGATGCCATATTTCACTTCTTTATGGTTCTACATTTTGTTTATGTAATGCCCCAGCATACATATTGAAGCATCAGAGGATTGCTATGTGGTGTGGGAGGACATTAGGAATAGAGCTCCCATTATAGCTAATGGGAGCTGTGTTTCTATTTCCCTGTGTGCTACTCTGAAAATGTCATCCAGCTCACTTTGTCCCTTTAAAAAAGAAAAATGCATCTGTTTTGCTCTCTTCCCAACCCACTCCCTTCATGCTCTATGTCTCTTTGACCTCTGTTGACAACTACATGCTTTCTGGCTCTTTGCCACTCTAACTGCACACTGTAGTATAATTGTTAAAGGCATGTAAAGAATCAGCTTGAAGAAGAGAGGCTGAAGTTGAACAAATCACATAGCTCATTTTTTCTTCTTTTCATGAAAAAGGAGTATATATTAATGGACTCAGAGAAAGACTATAAATACTGTATGTGATCCAGTCGGGGGCTATAAAGATTTCATTGCCAAGGGTTGGGAATAATCCCATGACTCATCCATGGCAGAGACATGAATGAGTGAGGAAGGGCTTCTCACACAAATAGCTATAAAAGCTTTCTTCACTAGTACCCTACCTTAGCACATTGTTTATTTATGTCCCTCCTTTTGACTTTGTTCAGGTCTCCCTTCCTTCTTTTGCTTTATAGATGATATATTCAAAACTATTTATTGTTGGTACTGTGGAAAGCTTAGTTCTTTAAGAATAAGAGTTTAAGACTTTTCCTTATGGCTATACTGTGTGATGTTATGTAAAGAGACATGAGATAAATATGAAGGATTAAGGACTGAATGATAGTCTAATTAATGGCCTTTACTTAAGTATGATATCTCATCAATTAAGTGCTACTTAAGGATTTTTTACCCATTGTACCCAGAACTACTTTCCACTGCTCCCCCTTTTCTTTTTATTTTTAGCACCTAGTCCACTGCCTGGTATATAGTAGGTACTAAATAAATGTTTTTTGTCATCTTGACTTGAAGACTTAAAGGTCTAACAGGATTAATCCCCAAGACTCTTCCTGAACCATGAAATTGAAATATTATTGTGCTTAGGAAGCTGGAAGTCAAGAAGATTGCATCATAAAACAAAGAGGTCAATATTTGTGTTATGCGCCTTCTAGAACTGCCTCCCAAATCATCATAAATAGGAAGGGACATGGAGATAATAGAGACACTATTGTTGCAGTTTAATTTTCCATCTCAAAGTCAATTTAAAAATTATTCTACCCAAGGAATCATGGAGTTAGTTCAAACCTTAGCAGACAACCCACCACTGTGAGGAAGTAAACTTCCTAATCGATGCAAGAATCACCTCCTCATCTCAAATAGATCATCCCCCAGTCTCCATCTAAATAGTTCTAGTGATAAAGAACTCACCTCAAGACAAACAATTTTTATTAATTCATGAATATAACTATTATTTAAAAAACATCTTCAATGAAATGGTTGCAGATCAACCTCCCTATATGCAATCCCTAGGTTCTACTTTTAGATTCTGGCACAATCCACAAGTTTTTCCAGTGACTGAATTCACTATAAAATGTATAGGCAACTAGAACTTTTGTCACACTAGTTTGTCAATTGACCATGTTAACATCCATTAAGGACAACAGAGGATTAAGAGTGATCTTACTTCCAGCAAGCATGAAAAACAAAAAGAATTTAACAGCATGCTGCTAAGATAACACTATCTTTGTATTTCTGTGATTTTTTCAGTCAAAGTAGGAGTTCTTCATCTG
This sequence comes from Gracilinanus agilis, assembly GCF_016433145.1. NCBI lineage: Eukaryota > Metazoa > Chordata > Mammalia > Didelphimorphia > Didelphidae > Gracilinanus > Gracilinanus agilis. The sequence goes on along the minus strand of NC_058133.1, from coordinate 429,698,270 downwards.
ATGACCATGGATTTGTGGATGGAGTTCAGAGTCCAAGAACTTGGATATTACATCTTTATTACAATATAAGGGGATTTCTTTTAATCTCATAAATTTAATTTATGCATATGAAAACATTCTGATATCTCCATAGCTTTCACTAGACTGACAAAGGGGCATATGGCAAAAAAGAAAAAAAAAAGAAAAACCTTATAAAGGCATATATCTCTTCAGTATATTAGAGATAACAGATTGCTCTTAGTAAACAACAACAAGTGCTTTAAAGACGAAACAGAGAAGAAAGCAATCTGTTGAAGGAGAAGAAAATCAAGTTGTTTCAAAGGAATGGATGTTAGAAGACTAATACCCAAAAGGAGGAAGGAAAAAGTAAGCATTTGATGCAATTTCAAAGATATGAGGGTGTTTTTTTTTTCTTTTGTAGAACAGAGATTTAAGGAAAAAGTAGCTTCTTATACATCAAGGGAAAATTATGTAAGTTCTCAAATGCTATCAGGGAAAAGATTTTCCATTATTAGTCAGAAGAAGAGGAGATGAACAGTTACGGCCAGTGAGGGGGTATCTAATGCTGTTTTTCAACCCCATGTGAACAATAAACAATAATGTCTTCCTGAGGCATGTACCTGGGATTTGAAAGAGAATCTAATACTGGTCTAATGTGAAAATCATTTAAAATTCTTTTGATTTGTGTTTAGATATATTAGAGCTGTAAGAAGGGGGGTAACTGATATATGGGGTGTGCTCTGGAAACCCCCTTCACTGAAAGGATACAGGCCAAAGATACTCTCACCATCCCTCCTTACTTGGGAGTCCCTTGGGGATGTAACATGCAAGGAGGTTCCCCAAAATTGAATTACTTGGGTTGAGGGGATAGTGGGAGGTGTTGTGAGTTGAATGAGACCCAAATGGTCCCCATCGATTACCCAGAGCCAGATTGTTTGTGCAGAAACCACCCTTACCCCAAACTAACTGCCCTCCAATATGGAGTGTTGTTGATCCTTTTACGTGTTACCCCCAAGATGCTGCCTCCCTCCTAGAAGTCACTATTCCAAAACTCTGTCTTAAATAAGTCAACAGCAGTTTATTCAGAAACAAGGTATCAAGGCTAAAGGGGAAAGATTTCAGGGAAGAGGGTGAAGGTGAAATTAATATAGTCTAGTCTTTGTCTTTCCCAGGGCTGAGCAGTAACTTAGATATTTTTTCTAACTTTGAATTGCCATTAACTGTCTCAGGACCTCAGTAAAACTACTGTCCTAAAAGGTTACAAATGGCCAAGAGGGAATGTAATAACTAAACACAACCTAGGCTTAGTTAACCCCACCCAAGGGCCGACTCCCTCCCACCTGAGTCTCTGGCTCCTTAACCAACAAGGGAAACTGCAATATTTGTCTTCCAACTTGTTCACAGAATCAGTTAGGCTGGCTATAGTAACAGAAGGCCTGGTAAAATCTCAGATTTAGGCTTTTGAAATATTCAGGGTCCCACGAAAACACTTCCTCCCACCTCTCTGTCCTCCCCAAAAGTCCAGAGAAGAGTGAGTGTCCCTTGGTTTTTCCTTCCCAGAATTCTCGACTTCTTCCCAATTGACATCTCTCCTGGGTTCTCAGAATTCCATAAAAATGCAGTCTTGCTCGGCCCCTTGCTTAGTCTCTTATAGAGCGAAGAAGAATTATAGCTACAAAGAATTAGTTAAGAATTATCAAGTACTGGGGAAAAACAGAACACTTTAGAGATACATATAATATTTTTAGCACTACTATAGATGGAAGGTGGATATTTCAGAAGATAGAAAGAAAAAAAATACTGCTAAGTATATCTTCAAAGCTTGATATTACCAAGTATCCTTGAAGATAAAACCCAGAGGGAAAAATGATAGAAAAAACATCAATAATTCAAAAGACAAAATATCCAAGTGCTAGAAAATCCAAAGTCTCAAAGGTTTATAAAGAAGTATACATGGTATAGATAATGAAGGGAACTAGAAATATGTCATCATGGAGGAAAATTCATCCCATAACTAGTTGTGAAATTGTGTAGAATGAGGCTTATTAAGCTAATGTGATTGCAGAATCATAAATACCATATGCAGATGGAACAGAATAGAGGAATTATAGAATGGCATATTATGTTAAGATATATCCTTACACAACAAATTTGAAGATGAGACAACTGAGAAGGATAACCAATATATAGGATGGTAGAGTCCCAATCACATAGGCCAGTACTATGGGAAAATTAAAAAAAACAAGAACATTTTAATAAAAATAAATGTGCTTCATGGAAATTGACAGAAAGAAGTACACAGATGTAGGCTAGAGGAGATATTTTAGCTAAACAGTAGCCTAAGTGAGAAATGAGTGTATTGGAAGCTCTAAATTCATCAACAAGTTTACATGGTGATCAAACAGACAAAAAAGACAACTTAAGTGTTCTTTGCTTTTATTAAGAGAAATACAATACTTGAAAGGAAAGAAAAAAGAAGGAAGTATTGCTATAATAGGTCTGTTTTGAACCATATCTTTAATGCTGTGTTTAGTTCTGGATATCATTGAAAACTTCTAGAGAATCTGTAAAATTTTGAAAAGATGGTGGGATAATTATGTGTTTTGCTATACAAGAACTGGGTGAAGCAACTAGTGATGTTTTGCCTAAAGAAGAGAAGCTACTTGAAGTATATAATAATAATCTTAAAGTATTTAAAGAACTGCTCTTGGAAGAGAGATATGATTTGCTTTGTTGCCTCTAGCTGATGACCTTAGGAGAAATACATGGTAGCTACAAAAAAGTAGATTTTGAATGGATATTAAAAAAAAACACTTCCTAAAAAAATAAATCTTCCTACAAATTAAATGATCTATCTCTGAAGTAGTAGGATATCCTTTCACTGGAGATTGTAAAGTGGAGATTACTTAGCATTTAGAGGAGTGTTACAGTCATAGATCTTATGTAGATATGAATTCTGAGCTCTAGGAAACTCTCAGATACTATAAATTTATTTCTTCCATCCTTATGGTAGGTTATCAAAAATCTGAAGATCATAATTGTACCCTTCTTATCAATCAAACAAACACTTATAAAATACATCCTAACTACTAGGAACTAAAAAAAATTAAACTGTCCATTCCCTCAAGTAATTTACATTTTGTCAAGAAAGATAACATGCAGGGGAAGCAGAATCAAGATGGCTGCCTAGATGCAGCAAAAATCTAGAACTTTGTGCAAACTGTTCAACACCTATCAAAAACAAAGTACTTTGAGGGAACAGAAAACCAAATCTAACAACAGGACAGAGCTGGGGGACCCTCCTGCTGGATTCAACTTAAAAAGTATGCCCCCCAAAAAGCTTGAATTCTTGAATTCTTGGGTTTAAGGAAAAGTAAGAATGAAGATCCCAGGACCTCTCCCCCACCTACTGAGTCTCCAGCAGTTGCTGGAATCATGGGGTGAGGGCTCTAGTCCAGAGGGAGTGTCTTGCTGGTATAGCTGTGCCAGGCTCAGGGGACTGACCACAGCTATAAGGGAGGCAGCTGGAGAAGGTTGGAGAGGGCAGCCTAGTCATGGCCACTACTCTCCAACTAGTTCCCCCTCCCCTTCTTGAGATTTTGGCCTCAGGACATATCCAATTCCATAGATAAAATCATCCCAGGTTTAATCTTATCAATAGGACAGATAAGAAGTGTTCAGAGGGCAGGGAAACCAAGTCTTCAACACCTCTCCCCCACTGACTACTCAGAGAACCTTGCTGATTAAGCTCCCAGGGAGAAGACTGCAACCACTAGAGAATACCTTGATAACAGGGTGGGAAACATATGTCCCTTCAGCCTCTACACCTTTACCAACACCTTCAGCTTTTATTGCCAGGTGGGGAAGATCTGATCACAGGGCTCATTAGTACTCCATCAACCTAACCTAGTCAATCAGCAGATCAAATAAGAAGCCTCATTAAGACAGAACAGCCCAAACCCACAGATACAGCAGATAAACAGAGGGGCAAGATTACAGCCAATGATAGGGGGGAAAGAAGGTAAAAATATGAATAAAGAATAGAAAAAGAAAAAGAAATTGTAATCGACAGCTTCTATCCAGGTAATAAACAAAGAACAAATGAAACAGAAGAGGACCAAGAAACACTGAGCAAAATCACAGAAATTCCACCATATTGGACATAGGCTTTGGAAGAACTCAGAACACAATTCAAAAAACTGATAAGAGAGGCTGAAGACAATTGGGAAAAGAATTTACAAAGCAAAATAGGTCATCTGGAAACAGAGTCACATGAACAAAAACAAGAAAATAGTGTCTTGAAAGCCAGAATTGACCAGCTTGAAAACAAGTCAAAGAAGGTGAAAGATGACCTACAAAGAAAAACAGACCAGAAGGAGAAGGGTGACCAAAAAGCCAGGGATGAAATTCAATCTTTAAAAATTAGAATTCAACAACTAGAAGCAAATGACTTCATAAGGCACTGAGAGTCTATAAAACAAAATAAAAAGAATGAAAAAATTGAGGAAAATATGAACACCTCATTGTTAAAACTATAGACATGGAAAATAAATCCAGAAGTGACAATTTAAGAATTATTGGACTGCCAGAAAATCATGACAAAAGAAAAAGCCTGGACATCATTCTAAAGGAAATCATCCAAGAAAATGCCCAGACATTGTCAAAAGAGACAGAAAAGTGGATATTAAAAGAATCCATAGATCACCTCCTGTATTTAATTCCCAATTGACAATGCCCAGGAATATATGTATATATATAATGTTATAAATTCAAGAACTACCATACTAACAAGGAAAAGATACTACAAGCTGCAAAGAAGAAGCCATTCAGATATCATGGAACCATGGTTAGAAATAACACAGGACCTGACTGTATCCACACTGAAGGACCAGAAAGAATGGAATATGATATTCCAGAAAGCAAGGGAACTGGTCTACAACCAGGAATCAACTACCCAGCAAAACTGACTATATTCTTGCAGGGGTAAGTATGATCCTTTAATAAAATAGAAGACTTCCAAGCATTCATAAAGAAAAGACCTGACTTAAACAGAAAATTTGATTCCCAAACAAAGAACTCAAAATAATCACCAAAAATTAATTAAGAAAGGGGGAGGCCTTTTTTTTTAAGAGACCCAATAAGTTCAAATGATTTGTATTCCTATAAGAAACAATAATATTGATCACTCTTGAAAATTGTTATTATCATCAGGGTAGTTAGAAGAAGGACATTTAAAGTGAACAGTGACAAACTGTATAGGATGAAATGTCAAATATATATATATATATATATATATATANGAAAGAACTGTGGCAGTAAAAACATAGAAGAAAACAACTGCTTGGTCACATGATTCAATGGGAATATGATTAGGGATGTTGACTCTAAATGATTACCTTAGTGCAAATATTAATAATATGGAAATAGGTCTCGATCAATGATATATATAAAACCCAGTGGAATTGCTCATTGACTATACGTGAGCGGGGTGAGGTGGGAGGAGGAGAGGGAAAGATAATAAGTCATGTAATCGTGGAAGAGTATTCTAAATTAATTAGTTAAATAAATAAACAAAAAAGACAACATGCACACATACATGGATATTTAAAATAAATATCTATTTAACTATATTTCTTTATTGATATATATGATATATATACATACATATACATGTATGTGTATATATATATATGTATATATATATATATATATACTAAAATATAGGCAAATCTTTAAAAGCAAGGGAATCAGGAAAAGTCTAATGCAGGAGATATGAGCTTAAAGATCATCAATATATTCTGCTCATCTTTCTTATCTCATATCACTACCATATATTGCTTTACTCAAGCCATTAGCTGTTTGTTCATTTGATAGAACTAAACAGCACTAGCTCCTTCAACTGATAGGAAATCTGGATGGCATCCTTTGTACTCTATTTTTTCAATGTTCTTTATATTGTAACACTCAGAGCAGAACACTGTAGATGAAGTTTGACTAGGATAGAGTATTGTAGCCATTTATTTACCTAAATTTCATTACCTCAGTTAATCCTGCCTAAATTCGGTTTTGTTTATTTAGCAGCTGTATTTTAGGTCAAAAATAAACTACTACTGAAATAACTGTGATCAGCTGTAATATTTTCTGACCCATCATTGATAGCTCCAAAGGAATATTAGAAATGATTTCAGCATAACACTGTCAGCCAGAGTAGCATTTATTAAAATATATGAGCATATTGCAAAGATGACAAATTCACAAGCTTCATAGCTATTCAATTAGCTGGTTTTAGTTTAGACATTTCACTTTTTAGTAATGGTGAGATTAAAAATACAGATAATAATGTTAGCACTATTCACCTGCAGAATTTATAGTAGATTTCTCAAGGTGAATTATACAAAGTAACTTTTACTATTATTTCCCATGCTATTTGATTGTAACTAAGAAGAAAATACATCATGAAATGTTGATCTCACAAGGTTTCTAATAGGGACTCTACATGTAAGCTATTGGTAGAATTTTTCAACTATTGATAGATACAGAAAATATTCAAATTATTTGGGGTTAGAATTGGTACTACTAACATATGATTAATTGACATCTTTAGGAATAAATTTATCCATCATCACATAACCAGAGGACATATAACTAAATGGAATTTAGTTTTGGGAATATCCTATTGTATTTATAATTTTCTTTTTTATCTGGTTATTATCTGACTGTATTAATTTGGGGTTAGTATGAAGAAAGGAAATTTTCCTTCTCACAGTCTACTATAGAAAGGTTAATCACCTCCCCACCCAAGTCCCTCATGCATGCACACACATAAATCTGTAATTTATATCATTTTATTGCCATTTTCATGGCCACTCAAAGGTTAAGTGACTAGCCCAGAATAACAAAGCCACTACCTGTCCTAGGCGTGGCTTGAATTCTCATTAGATTGTGATCTCCTTGAGGACAAGTATTATCCTTTGCTTCTTTTTGTATCTCCATGGCTTAGCAAAGTACTTAGTTTTATGGTACATGATTAATGCTTATTAATTGACTGAATAGGATAAACCAGTAAATCCAAAGAGAAAAAATAAGGGTTTATTCAGGGTATGTAACCTGAAATGTTAATATATGAGAGTGTATTTGTTTTTCTCACAATAAAATTAATTCTTTTGGGTTACTTCAGCTTTGTTCACAAATTCATTTGACTAAGACCAAAAGGCATCAAGCATAAAGAATCTTTAAACAAAAAGTGTCCATCAGTAGTCAACAATAGATCTGCCCTCTATTAAAAATATTGTTATACACAATTAAGCCTGTACAATAAGCAGAAAGTGCTTATTGGGCAACATATACATCAAAATATGGCCAATCATCTGCTGTTTTCTCATTTTCTGCCCTACTTGTCCTTACCACAAAGAAAAAAAAATAACAAGGATGGAGTATCACAGATACTTACTATACTTGTAGTAGGGTAGTAAGTGTACCTTGATTTCCACTTTGTGATGAGTCCTTTACAGAATATTTGTGGAATTTTGTGTTGGGGAAAAACTTAAAAGGGCTACCTGCTGGGTCTGCCAGCAGAAAAGGATCCTTGGCAGTTATGAAACAAAACAAAACAACCACTGCTGTCTTGAAGGCTTTGACAAAATTAAGTGAACCGTATTGACAGAATGCCAAGGAAGCATCTGGTCTGCTGCTTCAGATGAATGCTCTCGTTTCATTGTCAACTTCTGTGCGATGAATTTCATGGACGGACTTGGGTTGCTCAGAGTGCCTCGCAGGCAAAGGATGTTACCCACAACAAAGTACCCACCATCTTTCACAACAGACTGCATTCCCTTAAGAGACACAGATGTCATCAGAGATAGGACAATCTGAAGGCTTAACAGATTCACAAAATTTTGTAGGTCATCAAATTGTCATTGTTATTGTGCGAGTCTACAGCGAGGGTATTGTTGAGAGTTAGACTTTTGACCCATGGATGTTGTGGAAATGACACACAGTTTTTAATGGGAATTATTACTGACAGGCTACTATCTCTGCTCTGGCTAGTAGTGGAGATTTAAAAAAGATTCTTTGATGAGATGCTTTGAATATGCACTGAGGCCAATTGTTTCTCTAGGATGACTCTCAGGGAACCATAGACTCTTCAGACTGGAAGGGATCAGACTCTTATCTAATATAGTCTGCACCTGAGTAAGATTTTCCTCTATAAAAATCTAGACAAATGGTTAACCTGATTTAACTAAAAGAATTTCAAAGTAGGACCATCTATTACCTCACAATAAAATTCATTATACTGTGGGATAGTTTTAATGGCTAGGAAATGTTTTCGTAACATCAATTAGTAATTTACTTCTATACAAATCTGAGTTCTATCCACAAGACAAATATATCTCTGCCACATGACAGAAGCACCAAAAAACATCAAGAACAAAAATGATGTCCTATTCCAGATTTTTTTTCCTTAGTCAAATATACCTTGGTCCTTCAATGATAGTCTCTTAGCCTCTCTATATCATGGGTATCCTATTCTGGAATACTCTACCTTTTAAAGCACTTTACTAGTTCCAACTTGTAAAGTTCATTTGTGATCCTGAATTTCATCTGATATCTGAGCTAACTATCCCTCCATCCACAGTTTGAGGTTATCATCTTCAATGCCTTTATCAATCATTGATAAAATGCTGAACAACCTTGGGTCAAAGAACTGGTGATGAAGATTTTTGTCTACACTAACTTCAATTCATTCAATTCACTTTTTTGACTTGGTCATGTGTCATTCAACCAATTCTGAATTTACCAAACTACATTAACATTTGATATATATTTCCCCCTCTTGTCCTTGAGAATAACATATTTTAATAAATGCTTTGTTATTATTCATATAGCCTAGGTCTATATGAAAAATGAAATGAAACTGGCTAACTAAAACTTTACTAATTTCTAAAAGTCTTAAAAACCTCTTATCACTTGCTAATCCATCCCTCTCTTAATCCTATATTTTAACAAAGAGCAGTTAAGAAAAATCTAATTAATAAAACCATCAGCAGACCTAGGTATCCCAGTGGACTTAATAGCCATGAACCTTACAATTGGGAAGATGCAAGTATATTTTCCAATCTGTCTTCTGATCTGAAAACTACTTCTTGCAATTAATGGAATTCAGCTATCTTTTAGTTTTATGTACATTTAGACTGACAATAACTGTATTTTTCTTAGGAAATATATATTTTAGAGAACATTATAAAATGTAAAGTGAAATATTTTGGTTACATCAAATTACAAATGTTTTGTACAAGCAAAACCAATGCAACGAACATTAGAAGGAAAGAAACAAACTAGGAGAACATTTTTATAACAAAACTCCCTGACAAAGATTTAATTATTCAAATATATAAGGAACTAAGTTAAATTTCTACAAAATCAAGCATTCCCCAATCAACATATGGTTAAGGGATATGAATAGGCCATTCTCAGATTAAGAAATCAAAACTATCAATAATCACAGGAAAGTGTTCTATATCCCTCCTGATTAGAGAAATGCAAATAAAAGCCAATTGGCCTATATGGCAGCAAAGGAAAATGATAAATGGTGGAGGGGATGTGGCAAAATTGGGACACTAATGCACTGCTGGCTGAATTGTAAATTAATTCAACCATTCTGGAGAAAATTTGTAATTATGCCCAAAGGGCTTTAAAATACTGCCTGCCCTTTCATCCAGTCATACCACTACTGGGTTTGTACCCTAAAGAGATTATAAGGAAAAAAAGACTTGTACAAAAATATTTATAGCTACTTTCATTGTGGTGGCAAAAAACTGGAAAATGAGGGAGGGTCCACCGATTGGAAAATAGCATAACAAATTGTGGTATCTGATGGTGATGGAATACTACTATTGTGCTGAAAGGAATGATGAACTGGAGGAATTCCATGTGAACTGGAAAGATCTCTATGAACTGATGCAGAGTGAAAGGAGAAGAACCAGGAGAGTATTGTACACAGAAACCAAAATAGTGTGGAATTGTAATGGCCCCTGCTACTAGCAGCAATGCAATGATCCAGGACAATCCAGAGGAACTTATAAGAAAAAACTCTATCCACATCTAGAGAAAGAACTGGAAATAGAAATGCAGAAGAAAAATATATGTCTGATCACATGGTTCAATGGAGATATGATTGGGGTTTTGGCATTAAAAGATCACCCTATTGCAAATATGAATAATATGGAAATAGGTTTTGAACAATGATACATGTATAACCAAGTGGAATTGCTTGTTGTTCCAGGGAGTAGGGAGGGAAGAGGGGTGGGAAAAATCATCAATCATGTAACAATGGAAAAATAATCTAAATAAATAAATGCATTAAAAAAGAAATATTTTTTGTGAATGAACATAAATAAAACTATAAAGTTCAGTCATTTAAAATTAGAAAATAAGCTTATTTTTTAAAGTAAGAATAAATGGAGGTATAAGTTTTAAAGCTAAAACTTCAATGGAGAATTGAAAACGAAAAAAATAAATGAATAAAAATTGCTATTTAAAATGTGTCAGATTAATTTCACTACAGAAGATAAAGAAAAGCCAAAAAAGTTGGGTTATTTAGAAAGTATTATAGAGGCATTTATAAATCCATCTGGTTCTGATGCTTTTTCCTTAGGAAGTTCATTTATGGCTTTTTAATTTTTTTTTAAAGATAGGTTTGTTCAGATATTCTATTTTCTCTTCTGATGGGTATGTTTCCCAAGGAAATCAGGAAAAAAAGGTAAGGAACATATTTCTTATAAAATAATTGTAGCAGCTTTCTTTGTGATATTAAGGAATTGGAAATCAAGGGGATGTCATTAATTGAGAAATGTCTGAACAAGTTGTTGTATGTGATTATGATGGAGAACTGCTGCATTGTATGAAATTATGAACAGGATTAATTAATAAAACAGACAAACTTGGAAATACTTAAATGAAATAATGAAAAGTAAAACGTTATCAAGAAGAATAAGTGAATATCCATCTATAGAAAGGACTGGTGAATAGAAACACTAAAGACATAATTTATATGTACATTTTTATCAAGAAATGACTTCTATACTGTTGGTAGGGAAAGGAGCGAATCAGATATTTGGGAATTTTAATGTAACCAACAAAAAATAAATTAATGAAAACAATAACATTAGTTTAATTTAAACTGCCAGGGGGCAGCTGGGTAGCTCAGTGGAGTGAGAGCCAGGCCTAGAGACGGGAGGTCCTAGGTTCAAATCCGGCCTCAGACACTTCCCAGCTGTGTGACCCTGGGCAGGTCACTTGACCTCCATCGCCTACCCTTACCACTCTTCCACCTATTAGTCAATACACAGAAGTTAAGGGTTTAAAATTAAAAAAAAATTAAAAAAAATAATTTAAACTGCCAAAGATATTTTAGAGAGTTAGACAAAATAATGAAATTCATTAAATGCAAGGAAAATAATTTAAAAAGATAATTTTAAACTTTAGATTTTACTGTAAACAATCAACAACTATTTCTACTAGTTTAAAAATCATAGATGGAAAAGATATCAATGGAATAGATTACACAAGAGTCATAAATAATAGAAGTCAGTAAACCAATGTTTGGTAAATCTAAGAACCAGAATTATTTGGGTGAAGAATCTCTATTTTACAAGAATTGTTGGGGAAACAGAAAAGCAATTTCACAGATATTAGGTTTAGAACAACATTTTATACCATAAAATATATAGATGGCTTCAATACTAAAATGAATTGAATTTTAACGAAAAGATCAGAGTTTTCATTCTTTTTCTTTGTATGTCTGCGTGTGTGTGTATGTGCACCTTTTTGGTTATTTTGTTTGTTTTTTAATCTCTAATCCTTTTCAGTACAAATACTTTTAAACACAAACACAGCCTCTAATAAATTCTAGTTGATCTAGTTGCCTAAATGACTGCATGATTTTGTTATTACATGTTAAGTATTGGCACTTTAATTATCATTTAATTTCACTTATATTACTTTTAATCAATTTTATTTATACTATATACTATATATGTATACTGTATTCACTTACTATACTCTATGCCATTTATAGCATGGTTGAGATTAAAATTTCTAATTTTTAAGTTCATATTGAATCATAATGGATTTTGATATAGCCTCTTATTTTTAACCCATAGTCATTTTTCATGTATTTTCTTTTTAGAAAACACTTGAAGTCTACTTACTAATATATTCTTTCATTTCATGAGAAAGTTCGTCCCATTCCTTTTTAGTTATGCTTTTCAATTCTGTATTTTCCTTCATCCTTTTCATCACTTTGGAATTTGTTTAGAATGTAATTGGTATAATCTTTTAACTTGCTTTTTGCTCCTTATTTGTAATAGGCATGGAAAATTTTAAAATATGATCTCTTTATATATGCTATACATCCTTTAAAAAATTTCATGGTATTCTGGAAGTACAATGGTACTTAAATTATGTTTCCTTCATGAGTTTTCCAGGTCAAAGATTCTTGATAGCAGAAATATTATTTTACATTTCATTTTTGTAAATTATTTTTATTTTGTTTTTATCATTTCTTATTGTCTTATGAACTTATTGTTTTCATTTGACTCATTCTGATTTTTCAAGTTCATTTCTTAAGTTTACCACCTTCTGTGCTAAATTATTAATTTTTCTTTCTATTCTTTCCTCCATCCTTTTCATTTCACTTAATACTACATTTTATATCTCTTACATCAGATGTAGTAAACTTGCAACACACAAATTTTAAGGAGTCAACAAATATCCTATGCAAATCCTGAACCAGATTAAAATGTAATTAGGAAATCTTTAACCAAATAAATAAAAAGGGCATAAATAATGTTAATTTTTGTTTTTCTAGGTCAATATGCTGTTCAAAGGGATCTATTACTATTGGAGTATAACACCATTGTATCAAATCATTTTATCTACGTACTCATTGCCTTTGTAGCTGTCATGTTTTCCTCTAAATCTATCCTCTCATCTTTTGATGTAATTTGTTTTGGGTTTACTACTTGGGTTTCTCTCAATCCTTACCATTTCTCCATCATATTCCACATTTTATTTTGTTTATTCATGTATCCAATCTTCAGTTTTGGGGCTTTTCCCTTAAAAGTTGGGCTCCTCAGATGCTTTCATGAGGTAAGCTTGTTTCTGGTTGAGATAACCAAGAAAATCCACTTTCTGCATGAATCCCAAGTTACTGCTTTAGTTGCCTGGGGAAACCACCAAAGTTTTGTTCTCAGCCATTTTCTTCATTCAAAGTCCTGAACCTGCACTGCCTAGATCCTCATCTAGTTCTTTCTCCTGAAGTATCTTATACAGTCTAGCATGCCACTATTTTACCATGATGTTCACACAAACTTGTCTTAACCAGCTCCTGAACAAGTTAAAATTCATAATGGGGAAAATTTTAAAATATTCTTTGCCAATGGAATAATAAAAATGATGTTAGAAACTTCATGATGTTTTTTACCTTCATGCGATTCCCCATTTTTCAAGGACCCCAAACTTGCTTCATTTGTTTTTATTAGGTATTGACTATAAAGTAAGTTTATTTTCTCTCTCTTTTTTTTAAACCATTACCTTCCATTTTGGAGTCAATACTGTGTATTGGCTCTAAGGCAGAGGAGTGGTAAGGGTAGGCATGGGGGTCAAGTGACTTGCCCAGGGTCACACAGCTGGGAAATGTCTGAGGCCGGGTTTGAACCTAGGACCTCCCGTCTCTAGGCCTGACTCCCAATCCACGGAGCTACCCAGCTGCCCCCTATTTTCTCTTATTTTAGACTTATAAATGATGAATGAAATAAAACTCCCTACCTAGTTTGTAGAAAGAAAATACAACATCAGGAAAAATTTACAGATATAGCATTCAGTGTGAATACAGCCATAAAAGCCCACAAACATGAGGAAAGTAGGGGGGGAAAACCTGCAGGGTTTGTAATTTTTTTTTTAGAATAATTATTTAATATTTGTTTGTTTATTCCCAGGTAATATCCTCACTCTTTTCCCTTCCCTCACTTCTTCATTCATACTGTTCTGAGATTTTATGGTCACATCCTTTTAAAAGATTATTAAGCTCTACTATTTCTTCCCAGAAGAATAAAAGGTGGAAAAAGCAAGCAAATATGAAACCTCAACCAAATATTTTAAATAATTAAATAAACTCAGTTTTTTCACTTTCTAAAACAATCTTTTTAAATCCTTCATGATGTAAAGTTACAAAGGATAAATTCTTTTCAAAAGTGAATCCTATATCCATGAAACTAGAAGACATTTTAAAATGGAATGAGCTATTTGCATGAATATAAATCAAGACCCCATTAAACATTGGCTCATGTTATATTAAGGTGCCTCAATTTACTCTTCACTTAAATAATAAAAAATAATTACAATTCTTAAATGTAGTTGAATGTATTTAAACATTCATATTTTTTTCAGTCATGCCTATAGTAATTAGCTTTGGTGTATTTCAAAATTTAAACTACATATTCAAAATACTAATGATTAAAAATTTTGATTCCATTAAAATATATGGAAAACTAGTAACATGATTATAATATATCCTTAGGGATGTTTGCTTACAACACAATTTTTATGTGTACATATTCCTAGGAAAGAACAAAACAGTTTTCTCTACTAGGGATTTTGGTAAATATTAGGTTTCAAGAAAGATGTTGAATTGAATGTTCAATTCAGAGCAAGAAGATTACTTTTGCAAAGCATTCCTTATCTATAATTGACTGCCTTAAAATTAATTTTAGATAGTCACAAAGTTCTCTACAGAATTACTCTCAAGAGAAGTTCTATTTCATAGATCCTTCAAGTCTTTTAGAAACTAAGAGAGCACCAGGTGATATAGTAGAAAGATTTCTATACTTGTATTAATGAAGACATGAGTTTGAATTCCGCTTCATTCAATTACTAGCTATGTGACTATTGGCAAATCACTTTCTGCTTGAGTTTCCTCATCTATAAAATATGAAAACTGAGCTCCCTTTCAAATTATTCACATCTTTTTTTATTCTTTTTTCTTTGAAAATTTCAAATTGAATTTATCATAATAAATATTAAAAGTTTAAAAGAAAACTAATCTGTATAAAATAAAGATCTATAATTTCACATATAAGCATCCCCTAGTGGTTCTGGGGTTCAGTACATTTTGATACATTTTAAGTGTTCAGAAGAACTCCAAAGCCCCTAGACCAGTGATGGCAAATCTTTCAGAGATCAAGTCCTGTGCACCTCTACTCAGAGAATGAGTACTATGGACCTCCTTCCTCCTTTTACCCCAGACAAAGGAGGGAGGAAGTGCTCCTACTGGGCTGCTGGGCAGAGGGGCAGGTCATATGATACATGTCCTCAAGGACATGGAGAGAGGAAGAGGAAAAGCTTGGCCCTGAGTCCCTCTGGCTTTCTAGTAATGAACTTTGGCAGAGAGGACTCTGCATGCCCTTTCTGGCACGTGTGCCATAGGTTTTTCACCATGGCCCTAGAACAATCCCTATTCTAAAGGTTTGTGAATGATAATTCCCTTCTGACATAAATTAAGTTCAACAGCTACTACACAATGCTTCACTTAACTTTTCAATTGTTTGTGCTCTTCCCCCTCAACCTAAGAAAAATAAGATTATTCTATTTATTTTGTATGTGTTTTTAATTAACCTACCTATACATACATGTTACCTATCCCCACTCCCAGCAAAAAGTAAGATTCTTGAAAGTTAACCCTGTTTTTGTTTAGATCTGTTTGCTCAGAGCCTCTTCATTGTCCTACTGCAATGTTTCATCATGCCTTGATTTCTCTTTTTTAGACTTTTTTTGATTACACATAGAAACAATTTTTGACAATTATTATCTGACATATTACAGCTCAGTTTCTCTTCCTTTCTCCTTTCCTCCTCTCCCAGGTGGTAAATAGTCTGATGTAGGTTGTACATGCTGTCATACAATACATATTTCCATATTCCTCAGATCAAAGCATAATATTTTTCACTTTAGTTTATTTGTGGTTTTATTTCGGACTTTTGGTTTTTATATGAGTATTCTCTTATAACAAAGACCAACATGGAAGTAAATCTTACAAGATAATCCATGTATGACCCAGATCAAATTGCTGTCCATCTCCAGAAGAAGGGAGGGAATAGAAGAAGGGAAACAATTTGGATCTTATAATTTTGTAAAATGTATGTTGAAAATTGTGATTACATGTAAATGGGAAAAGTCATATTTCCATATATTCCTTTATGTTGTGAAAGAAGACATATCATATATAGAAAAAAATTTATGAAAAAATAAAATGAAAGGTGATATGCTTTGATATGTAATCAGACTTCAACAATTGCTTCTTTGGATGTGGATAGTATTTTTCTTCATGAATCCCTTGGGTTTATCTTGGAACCTTACTTTGCTGATAATAGCATAAAGAATGACTCAAATTTATCCATTTCTTTCAATGACTTGTCATCTAAACATTCCCTAGAATTTTAAACAAAAGAAAAATTCTATACCCACAAAAATGTCTTTGTTCTTTAGCTACTTTTGATAAATATGCATTTATTTTATAAGCTATTTTATGACATGGTTTTTCATATGCAGAACATTAGGATATGAGGAATATAAGAAAGGAATAGTATGCTGATTATAGATAAAGACATAGATGATACACATTAAATTTCCAAATCATACTGCTGAGATGGTTCTATCAGGATTTGGTTGCTATGAATGCTTCAACTTCTTGGAATCATAAGTAAGATTTGGGTGAAGGAGTGGGTACCAAAAGGAAATAAGCAAACCCTCCAACCAGAGGTACTAATCATTAATGAACACCCCAAGGATGATGCTGTGGTTTGAGTACTGGGCCTATAGTCAGGAAGATTCATCTTCCTAAATTCAAATCTATCTCTAGGCACGTCACTTAACCCCAATTTCCTTTGTTTTATTTTCTGTAAAATATGCAAAAAAATGGCAAATCACTCCAGTATATTTACCAAGAAAACCCCAAATAAAAACAAAAAGTGTCAGATATAACTGAAAAAATGAAAACAACTGAATAAATATGTGCTCTACTGTACTCTATTTTTTAAAAGTGTGTGGTTTCCTACTAATAATCTCATTCATGGTGACTTTTTTACATATATATATATATTTTAAAGTTTTATATAGATGGGAAAGTAAGCATATGAGATGGTAGATTTTTATGTTCTCTTAGTTGCTTTTTCTCTGTTAATAAGATCATTTTTTATTTCTCAAGTATCTGTTCTCTCTTCAGATACCTTGTAAATTGGTCATTAAATTCCTTCACGATTATGAATGAATCTATGTATTTATCTAACTTGTTACAAATCCTGTCTTTATCTTATTTACTGATAGTTCTATCTCCTCTATACATTATTCTGGTGAGAGAGAATGAGAGAGAGAGAGAGAAAGAGAGAGACAGAGATAGAGACAGAGACAGAGACAGAGACAGAGACAGAGACAGAAAGAATTTAAAAAGGAGAACAAATTGCATATCAAATTGAACATTATTGAAAAATAAATCTTAAAAAAGAAAAAAGAGTCCAAAAATAGAGACAATACAGTCTTTAATGGCAAAAGTTTTCTTTATATAAGCACACACACAAAAGATGGCATGCATAACAAAAATATAAATACATTACAAGCTAAGTATGAATTTTTTCCAACTTTGATATGTTGTTTATCCTTTTTTTTTCCAGATTCATTCCTAAATGCCCTCAAGAGGACTTTGCTTAGTTGGATTTCTTGCCAAGGTTTCTTAAAACTATTCAGTGAAGCATAATTCTAGAGCTTGAAGAGACCTCAGAAGCTATTTAGCTTAGCCTCATTTTTAAAATAAGGAAACTGAGGCTTAGATAAGTCATTTGTCCAAGGTTTCACAGGCAGAAAATATCAACAGGGATATTTTCAATCAGTTTTTCTACTTCAGTCATTGTTCTTTTTCCCCTTTGGGCAAAATTCTTTTTTAATATGTTTACTAAATCAATACTTCACATTATCTTCCACCATTTTTGTCATTATAATTTTTTAAATGAGCATATGTTCTAAAAAATATAAACTTGATTGTCCAACCTATGTTTCACAAGTAAGTATTTGATACATATCATGACCATTTATTATCTTAGTTATGGCCATTTATATGTACATTGGATTAATTTTTGAATGAAATAATCATAATAATAATGATATCTACATAATTTCTTCTGTCCATATGTCATTTTCATGATCAATTATTCATTTAAATAGTTAAAGCTATGCTTGTTTTTAATTACATGCTTTCTAATTATTATTCTTTCTACTGGATTTATACTAAAATTGATCTTTAACAAAATGATTTTCTATATTCATAAGATTCAAAAATGATTTTCACATGATCAAGCTATTTCTTATGAGGAAAATGTCAGCAAATTTCATTTTTGTGAATTTATAAATTGTTCATTTCTTTTTTCAAAGATAATATTCATATTACATTTAACCATTGTTATACATGTATCTATATGAGTAGATTTACATGGATATATAAGCATATGAATGGATATAGAAATATGTATATATGTTCAATTGTATCTACATATATATTTATACACTTCCCAAAATTTTTGGTTTTAACTGTATTTCCCTCCACATTGAAAGCACTGAATACTATAGTACATGTTAATTCATTTTACAGTCTTTTATGAAATGTATATGATCCTTCTGCTTCACCATATACATTTATATATAAATAAATGGGTATACAGATGTATACATGCACACATATGGGATATGTGCATGTATGTATATATATGCACATATACATATATACACATACACATATACATATATACATATATATACATACATATATATATACATATACATACACATATATAT
>NC_058133.1:429655954-429675590 GCF_016433145.1 Gracilinanus agilis | reverse complement strand
TATATCATATATTTCCTCTAATGCATGAAAGTGGGAATTTCATTTAATTAAATTTATTTAAAATGACCTCTTTTAAGTAGTTAAATACTTCTAACATCAATATCTTTTGATCTAAGAGGCAAAGATTAGAGGTGATGCTACATTAATATGGATCTCAATGATAAATCTTGGTGGCTATTTAAATACAGCATCAACAATTTGAATTATTAATATTCTTCTTCTATAAAATAATTTTAGCTAAAACTATCTTAGACTTTATATATATATATATTTTTTTTCCTTTTGTTCCATATATATTATATAAGTAGGAAAATGTGGTAGTAATATCAGAGGAAAAAAAATCTGACCAAGCAAATTAGAAAACATAAATGTGCATGTGTTTTCTGGTTGATTTGACAGAATCAAATAGTCCTGTTTAAACTATAGTATTGCCTGGAATGAAGAATGAACAAAGAGCAGACAGGACTGAGTTTCTAACATTACACCTGACATGTAAAATATTCAATTAAGACAAAGTAATTAAGAAATTTCCTGACTTCACACATGACTGATTTATATAGTTAGTTCCTGGATTTCCCAACTATAGTACTGCTATTCTCACTAACAACAAAACTAATTGTCTTGGGATGGAAGTATCCGTGTGTATTCTTGCAAATATTGCCAGGGAACCCCAGGGTTTGGCAAAGAATCATACATGGATTGAGAGTTAAGAAGTGACCTTAGAGCTCACCTAGTATATTCAAACACTCTCTCTCTCCTGCTACCCATTTCATATGTCATAAAACCGAGACACTGAGAAGTTAAGTGAATTGTCAACCAGACCACTCAGGTACTAAATAGCAGAGCCTGGATTTTAATCCACCTTCCTCTGACTCTCAATCCAGTTCCTTCTACTTAGTACTTTTCTCTCTCCTGAATAGTCATGTAAATGGCTGCACTTCAAGAGAGACCCTAAGGTAATGCGCAATCAACAGCAAACCTAAGGAAGCAACCCAAACAGTTCTCCAGAAGCAGGATGGTCAGCCTTTGTGTCTGATCTCAGTCAATAAACTGCTTCTCTTATGGTAAACCTGTTAGTAGGGTTTTATTTTATTATAAAATATATATAAATATATATATTTTAATATAATTATATATTTTAATGTATTTTAATATATTATACATTATACATTTATATGTAATATAAATGTATATTATATAAATAAGATATACATTATATATTGTAATTTTAGTATAAATATGTATAAATAATATAAAATATATATTTTATTTTATTATAAAATAAAGATTTTATAAATACTTTCACATTTTACAAAGAATGAAACTGAAGTTCAGAGAGAAGATGATATTATCCTCAAGTCACACAGTTAGGAAGTGCCATAGTCAGAATTTTACTCCAGGTTTCTACTGACTCATATTTCAGCATACTTTGCATAATTTCAGTGCAGAACGAATGAAGAGTAAAAAATCCTAATATTTATGAAATGGCTGCTCTGTGTCTGGCACTGTTCCAAGTCCAACTCTGTGAGGAAGGAGATATTTTTATTCCTGCTTCAGCAATTAAGGAAACTGAGGCAGAGAAAGGCTAACAGGTCTCACAACCTCACTGAGGCATTGTTCTCATCCTCATATTTTTTCAGATAAGAACACTGAGGCACAGAATGGGCCAAGGTTCCCAGCTTGAACTTCTGGGCTCTGGTTCCTTCATCTCTAAAATCAGGGAGTTGTAATAAATTATGAATATGAGCCATTCATCATTACATTGATGATCTCACTAAAATGTACAGATCCTTTGATCTGCAGATTACATTATTATGACTATATATCCCAATGAAGTTATTGACAATAAGAAAAAAACAAAACAAAATATACAGGTATTCCTTGTAGCATTATTAGTGTGTTTTGAGATAGTCCTCTGACCCAGATGGAAAATGATAAATTTTGGAGGGAATGTGGGAAATTGAGACACTAATACACTCTTGGTGAATCTGGGATGTGATTCAACTATTCTGGAAAGCAATTTGAAGCTTTGCTCTAAAGACTAAAACTATATGTAACCTTTGATCTATCAATATCATTAATAGTTCTCTATCCCAAAGTAAAGGGAAAAGGATCTATTCGTGTAATAATATTTTTGTGCAGCAGTCTATTTTTATGGTAGCAAAGAATTAGAAATTGAGAAGTCCGTTGCACAATAGCTTGAACAAGTTTTGGCATATGATTGTTATGGAATATTATTGTGCTATAAGTAGTGACAAAAAGTATGATTTTGGAAAAATCTGGAAAGGTTTACATGAACTGAAGCAAAGTGAAGTGATCAGAACCAGAATCTTGTACACAGTCATAGTAATATTTGATAAACAACTGTGAATGACCTAGTTATTCTCAGCAATGCAGTGATCCAAGGCAATTCCAGAGACTCATCATGAAAAATTCCATCTGCTTCTGAGATAGAACTCTTGGAGTCTGAATGTAGCCTGAAAAATATATTTCGTTTTCTTTCTACTTCTTTTTTGTGGTTTCATTTGAGAGCTCTTCCACAAAATGACAAATATCGAGAGATGTTTTTCATGACTACACATTTGAAATGTATATCAGATTGTTTGCTGTCTCAGAGAGGTGGGGAAGGAGGGAGTGAGAGAAAATGAATGAGAAGCAGGGAGAGAATTTGGAACTCAAAACTTAAAAAAAGTTTGTTAAAATTGTTTTTACACGTAATTGGGGAAAATAAAGTATCATTAAATTAAAAAAATAATGAAATAGTTATAAAAAAATCTCTAAGGCAACTCAGGGTTCCATTATTGACCCTTTCTTTCTATAACTGGGTTCATATCTCCCATCCCACCCCCAACTTTGATGCATTTCCCTGGTACCCAGTTTATATCTAAGGAAAGGCCTGTGGACCAGCCAGACACAACAGGGAAAACAACCTCTTAATAAGTTCAAGTGTTGAGAATAGCATGTAAAACAGTGGGTGCCAATTCAATACACTTTTTTTTTTGCAAACACTGGAAAAGAGAGAAAAGGGAAAAGAAGTGTAATGGAGGAGAATGATTCTCAATATATAACTCAGGCTTAAACACTAACCAAGAGTATAATTCACATAAAAGTAACACTACTGAGAAACAAAGAGACATGATTCCATTCAGGAGGAAGGGAAAGTTCTTTAGCAGGAAAGAGGTGTTTCTCCTGGAAGAGGAGGACATGTTCCAGCAGAATTATATGCTCCTGTCCTAGAAGAGGCTCCTCTACAGTACTCTTCTGAGACAGAAGCTCTGATGCTATGATTTTGGATGGCCTTCCTAATGTTGGCTAAATTGTATACAGAGATCAGGACAAATCATACTTTTGTGGGAATTTGTATATGAAGGAGAAAAATAATCTGATGATAAACAAAATATTATTTTAGGGTCAGGGCTGTACAAAACAACAAAAATATGTTCTGGCAAGTATTATTCCATGAATATATTCTATAAATGTCCAGACTCCCTTAAGGGGAAACTGTCACAATGGTCTTGAAATCACTAGGACTAATATTAAGACAATAGATCCTATGCATGGATCTATAAGCTACAGTTTCCCTTAAGGGAAAATTGTCATGGAGATCTCAAGACCACCAGGTCTAATCTTATACCATAATAGTGATATAAAATTGGAAAAATAAAACAAGTACCCAATGACAGGGAATTGCCGAAAGTATAATGATGATGAAGAATTCACACAACGTGGGATGAATTAAGGACTTTAGCAGGCTACAAGCTCAATGTGGGTCAGCAAAGGGATGGTAACCAAAAAACCTGTGTTATCTTAGGGATTTGACAATATTTCTCACAATATCCTTATGGTCAAGATGAAGAGAAATGATCGATAACTAGGTCTGTCCTATAGATATGACCTCATTTGAAGTTTTATACCCAAAGACTGATGATTTATGTGATCTCAACTTAGGAGTAAGTCTCTAATCATACAGTCCACAAGTCTATCTGTGCTTTGCTCTATTCTGTCTCTTTTTAGTGACTTAGAAATAGATACAATTGATATGTATAGGAAATTTGCTGATAACATAAAGCAAAAAGGAATAGCTTATACTTTTCTTGAAGAATTGGAATATAAATGCTTTTGAAAAGCTACTAAAGGATCAAATTTAACAATATTTTATTTAATGTGGATCTATGTAAAATCATAACCTTATTTTTTTTCAAAATTAACCATACAGAGGGGAAGCTGGTAGATGTGGTTGCTGAGCCACTGTCATCAATATATGGAAATCATACAGAATAGGTGAGACTAGTGAAGTAAAAATATTACAGTTTTCTTCAAAGGAAAAAAAATGAGAACTACAAACTATAATCTTTTCATAAATATTTCAACTCATTTGCTGAAGGTTTTTTCTCTAAGCTTATTAACATTTCATGGCTACCTATATAGCTTTCAGATTCTTGATCAGATAATCTGGGATCTTCCCAAATCATTGATAACTTTCTCTTCTTGTCATACATTTTGTAGATTAGATAATCTAAGGCATTATTTTCATGTGATTCATTATTGATAACAATTTATAACCGATTTATGTATGTCATATATTTCTATAGAGCCTAATATATCATCCACTTTTTTTTCCTTCTTTGGAGATTATGATGTTCTATAATTTTCAACCTCATCATAGCAATGGAATTCTACCTCTATCCCTGTCTTTGCCTCTCTGTATGTATGTATTTATATGTATAGATGTGTGCATATAGTTGGTTGTAATATATTGTACTATACATATATTAGATTTTAGTGAGGCAGAGTTGCACGAAGTCATTGTTCTCACTCTTTTCCAGAGTCACTGAAGTTCAGTGGCAAGAAAAAAGTCAAAATAACTGGTAATAACTAAGGATGTAGTGAATGACCTTGGCTTTTTTGATGTCTAAAATTCTAAGTACTCCACAGTGTGTGCATATGTGTACAAAAACACTTATGTGTTTGTATATTCTATGTCTCAATATTTAAAAAGTTTATATACAGGTTATATGTAAATATACATAAAGGTACAAAATAAACATGATAGATTAGAATAAAATACATGTTGTATTATGTCACATAATGTTAAACCTTACCATATGATATCATAATTATCAATATTATATTATACCATATTAGATAATATCAAATCATATCATATATTACATTATATTATATTTTAGATTTTATTATGTTTTACCACAGCATATCATGCAGTATATTATATTTAGTTTGGTTTCAGGAAGTATTTTGGGATCACTAAAAGTGTTATAAAGTTTCTCAGGATTTACTGTATTTGTAGAAGTCATAAGATATAGGAAACATTTCTTTTTTTCAATTCTTTTCAACAGTTATTTAATTGCTGAAGTATCTCTCCCATTCTTTATAATCTTTTGAAAATCTCTGACAAAGACTCAGGAATTATACCATGCAGTGTGATTTTGTTCTGTTCCATGTAGTCATGATCAGCATTCATTTTCATCATTATAGTTAGCCCTCTTAAGTTTTGCAAAACATTTTATATGTTAATTTTCACTTAATTCTCACAAAAGTGCTAAAGTAGGTGCTATTATTCCCATTTTACATATAAGGAAACTGAAGCTAAGAGCTTAAGTGATTTGCCAAGGTTCACAGAGCTAGTAAATGTCTGAGGCAGGATTTTCTAATTCCAGTAGTATCTGCCATTCCACCTATTGATTTGCATGCTAACTCAATGTTTTCTATTTATCTTCACTTTTCCACTCCTTGATAATCATTACTTTGCTTTGTTTTACTTCCCAATTTAAAGATCATTTTTATTGGTAGCAAAGACAAACAAAGAGCTAGGTAGAGGCATATATCTTGAGCAACAATACCTTGATTTCTTTGATTAACCCCTTTCTCCCAATTCAGACCAATTTTGTTGGCCTTACCAATCATGTTCATTTTTACCTCATTCTGTTCATTATTGCTCTTGATATTTTTAGTAAGGGGACAAGATACTCCTTTATATTTATTCTCATATGCTCTGGCCTTTATTTCTGAAACATGTTTATTTAAATGTTTAATTAAAAAACAACAACAGAATTATATGTATGACTACATTGTTCCTTTGAGCAGTTCTCCACCCCACTCCCCGCTGCCTTCATTGTGATGATTTCTTCTTGTATTTTTTTGATTTTTGTTATTTTGTTCTTTTGAACCACCACTCCCAAAAGCACATTAGGCCATTAATTATACTTATTCTGTGTCTGAATAATTTAAAATATTTTTCTTCCAAACCTAGGGTATGTATCAAATCATTGCCAACTTTTCTCTCTTTTTCTATTACTAACTATAAGGCAGAATATTTACTTGCACCTAAGTTTTCTTTTTGTGCATCAGAAATCAATTTTTAGGATCAAATTCAAAACAGCAGTTCTCCTTGTCATAATATTCACTTTTTCAAGGATGACATCACTAAGGCAAATCAGAGATTTATCAGCCAATTTTTTGGGAAAAGGAATATTACACAATAGATAAATATAGGGCTGAAGTTCCCCAACAATACCAAATAATAGTTCTATGTCTAGTTTGTGATCTGTTTCCTAAACCCCTCATATAATTCATCCTTCTCTCCAGGGTCTCTGAAACATATACTACAATACTACAACAATAGTATTTCCCCTTCACCCTTTGCTGATTAACCAAATATTCTTTCTCACATTTCTCCCTTGGTGACATGGGTTTCCTTTCAGATAAGATATAACTTTCAAGAGCTATATTCTATATTGCTTCTTTAATTGTGGATAGTGTATGGGTTATGCTGTTTGTTTTTATATTGAGTCCCTTGGAGTTATCTTTAAATCTTGTCTTGATAATAATTTAGTCCTTCACAGTTGATCATCATACAACATTTCTAATGCTATATACACTGTTCAACTGGTTTTCATCACTTCATTTTGCATCAGTTCATATGTCTTTCCAGGTTTTGCTTAATTCATCCTGTTCATCATTTCTTATGACATAATAGCTTTCTTTTACAAGATATGCCACAGCTCATTCAACCATTCCTCAACTGATGGACACCCCCGTCTGTTTCCAATTCTTTGCCCCTACAAAAAGAGCTGCTGAAAATATTTTGGTACAAGTAGATTCTTTTTCCTCATCTCTGATTTCTCCATCTAATTTTTCTTGTGTTTATCCTTCTCTTTATCTTTTAGCCTTTCCCTGGTCACAAATGTTTTTGATTTCCTTTACCTGCCTTTCTGAGTTAATACTTTTGACTGTCCCCCCCTTTTTTTTGTCTCCCTTCCCTTTCTTACTTCCCTATTGGGATAAGATAGATTTCTATACCTGGGTGTAAATGTTGTTGACTCTTTGGGCTAATACTTTTTAGAGTAAGGTTCAGGCACTGCCCACCACCCTTTCATTTCTCTACCATTGTATTGATTCTTTTATGCTTCCTCATGAGAGAAAATTTACCCCTAACTGCTTTTCTTTTTTTCACAATGTATTTCTCTTTCTTATCCCTTGATTAAAAGAACATCCATTATATTCAACTTACTCTCTGCTCTCTATCTGTATATTATCATATTTGTTGCTCTAACAGGGATAAAGTTATTAAATATCTTTAGTACCTTTAGCATCCTAAATACTTTAGGTATCTTAGGTCCTTCAAGAATCATATATATCTTAAGCATCTTGGTAATTACTTTCCTACAAGTGCCTTAAAGTAGCGTAAGTATTCTAGTTATCACTTTCTGGTGCAAGGAATGTAATAGGTCTGACTTCATTGTTTCCCTCAATTATTTTAAATATATTAAGTATTTTTAGGTATCTCTTGTACTATAGAAATCTTAATTTTCCTTGTTATCACCTTCCCATGCAGAAATGTGGTTAGTTAGAATATACTGATTCCCTTGATTTTTTTCTGTTTACCTTTCTATACTTCTTTTGAGTGTTGAATTTGATCATTAAATTTTCTTGTTAGCTCTGGCCATTTCATCCCATGGAGTATTATGTTTACTTGGGTAGGTGATTTTTGATTATAGTCTTAGGTCCTTTGCCTTGCTGAATATCATATTCTATGCTTTTTTTTTGATAATTCAATGCAGAAGCTGCTAGGTTTTATATAATCCTAATTACACATTTCCATATTTTACTTTTTTTCTGGCTTCTTGCAGTATTTTTTTTTTGACTTGGGGTTTCTGGAATTTAGCTATGGTAGTCCTAGGTTTCTTAATTTGGGATTTCTTTCAATTGGTGATCTGTGAATTCTTTCAATGTCTATTTTCTCCTCTTGTTCAAATAAATTAGATAATTTTCCCCTGATAATTTATTTTAATATGGTATCCAGTTTCTTGTCTGATCCTGCACCAATTCTTAAATTGTCTTTCCTGGATCTATTTTCAAAGTCACTTGTTTTTTCCAGTAAGAGATTTTAAATTTTCTTCTATATTTACATACTTTTCAATTTGTTTTATTATTTTCTGATGTCTCAAGAAATTGTTAGCTTCTATTTTTCTAATTCTAATTTATAGAGAGTCATTTTCTTCTTTGAAGCTTTATAATTCCTTTTTTAGGAAGTTATTTTCTTGTTTGAGGTATTATTGTATTTCCTTTTTTAGGAAATTGTTTTCTTCAGTAAGTTTTTGTTCTAAACTTCTGATTTTTTATCACTTTATTTTCTAATTATTTTCCATTTATTATTATTTGTTTTTCTGTCCTCTCATGGAGCTCTTTAAGGGATTCATTTTGTATTTGACATACTTTCCCATTTCCATCTGAGGCTTCACATGTTTTCATTTTTATATTGCTGCTTTCTTCTGAGCTTGTATTTCTGTTATTTCTCTTGTTGAGATATTTTTCTATCATGAGGCTTTTTCCTCTCTATTTTTCTCATTTTGGGGTTATTATGCCTTTGATTTTGTTCTAATACAGAAGCTTACTTCCTCTCCTATAGTGGAGGGAGTACTCTCCCACACATGTATTGTACCTGGGGTGGACTCAGCTGTCTCAGTCTCAGATTGAACACTGCAGAGGTAGTTTATTTGGCCTGCTGTGTGGAGGTTTACAGCTGTTCAGTCAGTTCAGGTGGTTGGAGTTGGGTTCTACCGAGTCCCATCAAGGTTGAAACTTGTGTTAAGTTCATCTCATTGCTGCCTGTGCTCAGATTGGCAAATACAGTTTTATGAGTGCTTATTAGGTATATTTCTTCTTTGAATGAAAATTTCTCAATTTTTATGCATTCTCTTAGATGTCTTCTTCCCAAATATACCTTTTTCTTCTAAATCTTCTGTATTAGAAGTACATGTAAACACTAACTGCATCTCTAATGTCTTCAAGTACTTTTTATTATATGTTTTTATTTCTCAGCATTTCATAATTCTCACAACTTATATGACTTTTGTATGAAGAATAGTTTAGGTATATGTAAATTTTCAGAAAATATTTTAATTGAAAAATATAAAATGTCTTTTGAAAATAGAATTGTGTTTGATTCTAATGTACAGAATATAAAAGAAGTGGTATGTCATTTGGTCCTTCTTTCAGGCAGGTTATGTCTTGATGATTAGACAGATATTAGATTAGATAAATCATCAGAAGACTTGGAGTCTAATTTTGAATATGTTAGGAGGCAGTTATGTTCACTTGAATAATTATTTTTGAGTTAAGTCTCCTTATCTATTAGGTGAAGTGCTAGATGATTTCTGATATCCCTTCCAACTCTTATATGAATTTATAAACTAACAAATAAACCTATAATTCTAGCCAGGAACATAGAATTTCTAAGGCCAGACAAAATGGAACAATGAAAAAAGTACTAGGTTTGGAGTCAAAAGACAGGTTAGAGAGTGCATTCACATTAACGTGAGTTACAATGGCTATTCTAAAAAATTGCCAATTGCCTCTTTTTCACCCAAACAGGTTGATATACAAGTTCAGTTTGAAAAGTTCATTAAACAATTATCATATTTTATTCAAATAGAATGTGTCAGAGATGCTTCCACTGCTTCTGCCCCATCACTGTTTTGGTTTGCTTTTGGCCATCCTTGCCAGATGGCATCACTGCAGAAAATGTGGCCCAGAAATGGAATGAGAAAAGTGGTTATGTATTTAATTCAAAAGTAGACTTCTAAATCCTGACAAACTGAGGGGATCAGAGCAGAACTGTTACAATTTAGCAAAGGACTATAAAAGCAGTGATATATGCCTCATTTCTTTAGGTTGGTCAATTGAACTTTCCAAGTCTAGTAACAATACTACATCTATCCTCAACTGAAATGTTACAAGATATACACATTTTGCATAATATTACTGTGATTTCATGGCTCTTGGAAAGTTTCACCAGCTGATGTTTTATTTGATCATGAGCATAACTGAGAAAAAAACAGCATGAGAGACATAAACATACATCTAGGCAATATATCACAAGGGCTAGGATAGAGAATTCAAGGAAACTATTCTTATTCAACCTTTTCCTATATGGTATCTGATAGTTTGATTGACATTCCTCTCGTCAAATCAAGTTAATCTATTCATTATTGTTGTTAATATCCACAATGGGACATATAAGTATCTAATAATGTATTGAAAAATTTAGCTTGATAGTTCTTTTTTTTGTGTGGGAATGGGGTCAGAGATATTCTGAAGAACACATCATTTATTTCCTTAGAGCGATTTTTAAAAAGATCTTTTAATTCATATTGGTTAGAAATAAACTACTATTTAAAAATTTTAATACATTCTTTAATTCACTACCCTAATTTACCCCCAACAATTTTGTGCTTTGGAAAATTGATATTTCTCTGTTTATGGTCATCTAGAAAGGGGGCCTATTCATCAGGCAAAATATCTAGGGAATAATGTTTTAGTAAGTTATGCCTGTGGGGGCAGCTGGGTGACTCAGTGGATTGGGAGTCAGGCATAAAAATGGGAGGTACTAAGTTCAAATATAGCCTCAGATACTTCTTAGCTACGTGATGCTAAGCAAGTCATTTAATTCCCATTGCCTAGCCCTTACCATTCTTCTGCCTTGGAACCAATACATAGTATTGATTCTAAGACAAAAAGTATGGAATAAAAAAAAAAAAGAGATGGCTCCATGGAAGAGATTTAGCACAAACTCCAAGCTGAAGAGGAGATTTCCATGGATGCCAAAGCCTCAAATGTATTTCTATTTGTGGATGACATTGGGTCAATAGTGCCATGCCTTGAAATATTATAGTCACCTAAACATTTGTTTATTTCCCCATGATTATTTGTAAGTGAATTTTATAAGTAGGTACATAATTGTGTGTTGTATAATTTTAGACAAAAAAGAAGATATAAGTAAATTGAATATGTGGTACATTATAGCAACTGACCAACAAATATTAAAGTGTCTACGAGGTACAATATTTGTTCAGACTTAAATGATACAAAAATGAAATAGTCCGTGCCCTGAGAGAACTCTTATTCTACTATGAGAAAGTAAATCTACATTTGGTAATACAAAATACTTCCTAATAAGTACACAATTATTTTAAAGAGTATGATGGGGAGGCACTAGCAATAAGGGGCAACAGGGAATGTCTGATATAAGTACCAGTGCTAGGAAAAGAGGAAAATCTGTGTGCAAAAAGCAGAATATATGAGGAACAAAAAGACGGTTGATTTGGGTAGATTGAGGAATACAGGAAGGCCAGTAATTATAAAAGGTCTGGGAAAGGAAGATGGGGCCATATTGTAAAGGACTTGGCAAAAAAACAGGTGATTGTAGCCTAGAGATAAGAGGGAGCCACTCTATTTTATTGGGCAGGGCCACTGCTATTTATGCTTTAAGAGTATTCCTTTGGCAGCTATAGGAAGGATGGATTAGAATGGGAGGTAAATGGAAGAACAGAAACCAATTAGGTAACTATTGTAATTTGTAGGCAATAAGGTCTAAAATGGGGAAATAACTATATCAATGAATAAAAGGTCATGGATACCAGAGGCCTAGAGGTAGAATCCAGAAGACTTGGAGACTCCATTTTATAGTATCCAATAAGCTTTTATAAACTGAATGTGATAGAGTGCAAAGTGAGTGTCTTTCTAAGCCAAAGCACCTAGGTTCAAATCCTACTTATGATACACACTGGCTGTGTGACCCTGGGAAAGTAATTTCATTTCTCAGTACATTGGGCAACTCTCTAAGACTACGGATTGCAGAGAAGGTGCTGACATAGAAGCAGAGATGATTTCCTTACCTGAAAATGTCTGGAATTAATGAAAGCACAGGTTAATTCCCTATCTTTAACTCTAATTATTTGTTTCACCTTTATGGGTCCTTTCAACTCTTAATCCTAAGATCCTATGGAATTTATCATCACTCCAAAGCATTTGATTTAACTATCTATACAGGTAAAAAATGCAACCCTAATTCTATAATTTTCTATTATTTTTAAACAATATTGTCTACTTGGTGACAAATTATTTGGGCCACAACAACACACTAAACAATCTTCTAAGTTATGAAAGGCTAACAATGTGCATTGGTGGTGGGGATTTTTCACCAGGATGGAATCACAAATCCCTTGATGTACTGAATTGTGAAGAGCTTATGAAAGTGCAACTATATATGGAATAGGAAGAAAAAAAGATACTAGAGTTTTTTGCTCTATAATTAAAGCTATAAAACGAGCTTCTTTTCTTTTACATTTTAATTTTGAGAAGAAGATATAAAACTGAAAAGGAACTACAATGAAGTCCATTTTCTCCACTTAGTACAAATTAAATTTGAACTTAAAAAGGTAAAGCTCAACTCGAAGTAAGGACCCTAAAGGCATAAGAATAAAATTATATGGCTATTTAACTGCCTCGTGTCTCTCTTCTATAATTAAAGCAAAGTACCTTACAATTATTCCACAAATGGGGTTAGGTTAATGTATTCTAAAACGTGTATTCAAAATGAATATTTATTTATATTTAATGTTTAGATTAATAGTTCAAGGTCTTTAAGAATGAAGAAATGTCAATAAAGGAAGACAGAAAGATGAATACAACCTGAAGGACAGGGCTGAAGAGTGTTTTAACAAGACTGGGGCCCTTCTATTTGACCATGTCAATACATGTGTCAGCCTATAGTACTTAGGGAAGTACACTGATTACTGCTGATATAATTTACAATACAACAATCAGCCAGTTACATCAAAGTGGCCCAGATGATGATTACAAATTAGCATGGCTTTAGACTCAGGAGCAAGTTAGCCACCAAGTTGGTAATTTTTACTGTAGACTTTTTTCCAATCCTCTGTACCTGAGCTGAAATATGATGCAACTATCCACGGAAATTATTTTTCTTACTTCTTGTATTTCTTGACTGCAAAATGACTTTCCCTGCCTTAGAGATATTGTGAAACTAAAAAAGCCTTTTTACATATAAATTCACTGTTTGCATGAGCATTAATTGTTCTTTAAAGCAAATATTTAAGGCAATGTAGACTGAGAGCTTGCTTTGAAGTCAGGAAGACTTGGGTTTACTTCTTGCCTCTCCCCCTACTTGTGTGTCCCAGGAGGGGATGGGGAGGGAATTAAGCCTCTCAGTAACCTCGACAAGTCTTACAAAATCTAAGTTTCAAAGAAATTACACATCTGCATTTCCTTTCTACTGATGAAATCCCAAGTCTAGTCTAATGCTAAAAAACATGAAGAAAAGATCAAATAGAGTTCTGGTTCACTTTGGACACCGATCAAAATACATCTCCAGATTCCAAGTGCATAACTTTCTTGATGAGCATCATTCTCTTCTAGAGCATCACCTAAATGAACACGGGGGCCTACGTCAAGCCAGTTCTGTGCCACAACTTACAGAAATTTGCTTCAAGTTAAAGGCACCGAAGAAAGGCTGAGCATCAGAAAGCAGGGAAATGATTTGGAGCTTTAGCAATGTCACTGGGCAATTTATCTGCATGTTCCTGCCAAGTGAGAACAATGATACTTATCAGCCAACATCAATAGACATTGATCTGTCTGAGGGGGAAAACAAAACCCTAAAGATGATGGCTCTGAGAGATTACACCAGATAAAACAATATAGGTATCCTCTCCTGGTGGTCCAGGTATCACCGAGACTGGGGGAAAATTTTTTCTTTCGCCTCTTCTGAGAACAATGTATTTCTTCCCTCCCGCTTTCAATGGGCTTCCTCAGCCCTCCTTGGTCTGATTAGAGGGGATCTCCAGTTAGAATTCAGGAGTAGGAGTTGGGGAAGCAGATAGAAGGGATACTTGCATTATCTTTTCCATTCCAAGCTGTCACAGCTGTGAAATTGTTTAATGCTACTCCCCAGGGAGTGCCCTCTTGCTATGCAAATAAATTCTGAATGTGACATTTGCAGGCATGGAGAGGTGGTGCTTGTGAAAGCTGAGTGACTGCCATCAGTCTGTCTGATGGATTGACTCACATCACTTGCTGAGCCGGGAGCCATTGATTTCTGAGCTTCTTTCTCATCACCATGACCTTCTCCTTTGGGCAGGGGGTGGGGGGGGGAGGAAAGCATTGGGGTCCTTTCTTTTCTGCTCAGCCTCCTCGTCATTCTATAGCTCCTAACATCCTGTCAGGTGCCCTAGTTTGAGGCTATCTTTCAACTTGATGACCTGTTCTCACTCCTCTAATTCTTTTGTTTATTTCTTTATTTTGCTTAATTGTATTTCTGTCAACCCTCTGAAATCCCTGCTAATTACAGATGGAAGATAAGGCAGAGAGAATTGGTGGTCAAGACAAAATAACAAAGAATACAGTAACAAGTTCTAAAAAAATTAAAAGATGCACTTTGGTAGGCATTTCTTTTGTCTTGGTAACAGCTCTGCTGACAAAGAAAGATTATTCCTCAAGAAACAGTTTGTTTTTGCTCAATTCATTAATTTATTCACTTATGTGTTTAGTGCTTGTGGAGGTGGTCCATGGTACAGTTTGTTGTGAGTAAAGAAAGATTATTTGAAATTGGCTTCATAATTTCCTAAACTTTCAAGAGCCAGAAGTACTGAATGTTGGCTTTAGTAAATATTAAACTGTCAGTATTCTACATACTCTATGCTCCAGCCAGACTGACCTTTTCACTATTCCTCATAGGTGATACTCCATCTTCCTCCCTGAATCTTTCCTCTTTCTTTCTTTATGTCTGGATTTTTTTTTATGTCTTTCCTCATGTCTGGAATGCATTTCTTCCTCACCTCTACCTCTTAATGTTTTTATTTTTCTTTTAGATAGTTCAGTTGGCATCTTATATATTGAGCTTTTTCTGATCCTCTCAGCTGTTAATATTTCCCCATTCCACAACCATAAATAAAGATTAATATAAATTATAACATATTATATAATAATAAAATACATATTAATAAACATTAATATGGTTACAACATCATAAACGTTAATAAACATCATATATGTGTATACAAATATGTATGTGTATAGACATAGACATATAGACATATATACACACATATGTATATATTCTTTTAAAAATATTTTACAAGAATTCCACAGCCTTACCATTTTTTGAATAGTTAAATAATGAATCTCAGTTTACCCATAGATAAAATGAGAGTATTGGATTGGATGACATCCCATGGTCCTTTTAGCTCTAAATCTATGGACATTAAATTTATATTATTTTAATGAGAATTTCAACTGAATTTAACAAGCATTTACCAAGCATCCCTCATATAAAAGTACTAAAACAAGCATCTGAGTCTGAAAAGAAAATGAAGCTTCCCTCAGAAGGTTTACAGTAAGAGGGTAGATAAACTGTGCACAGAAATCTGTTTAGTTGTTTCAGTCGTGTCTGACTCTTTTTAACCCCTTTTGGGATTTTCATCGCAAGGATCTTGGAGTGGTTTGCCATTCCCTTCTGCAGCTCATTTTACTGATCAAGAAATTGAGGCCAATTAGCATTAAGTGACTTGCCCAGTGTCACACAGAAGTGTAGGAGGCTGGATTTGAACTCATAAAGATAATTCTTCCTACCTGCCCATGCATAGAAATATTCTTTTATAAAATATGAGGGGAGAGTAAAGCTGCAAAGTATTCTTGAGAACTAAAGAGTATGGTAAAAGGAAGACTATAATGGAAGACAAGTCAGATAATCCAAAGTATCAAATGCCAGGCTAAGGAATTTGGTCTTTATTCAGTAATGAAGATGTTTTGTTTGGTTTTATAGCAGGAGGTGAACATTAGAACTGTTCATTAGTAATATTCCTCTCTAATATTGGGCAATATTAATTGATATAACAGGAGACGAGAGTCAGGAAGACAAGAGGCTCTTAATCAGCTCAACAAGGTTAATGAAGGATAGAATTATAATAGTGGAAGCAGGAATGAAAGAGGACAGATTAAAAGAAAATTGCAGAGCTAAAGCAAAAAGGGTTAGATAGGTAATGTTAGGTACACAAACACCAACAGACAACACCCTATTTGGAGTTTTCTTGGCAAAGATACTAGAATGGTTGTCATTTCCTTCTCCTTATTTTTAAAATGAAGAAACTGAGGCAAACAGAGTTCAGTGACTTGCTAGTGTCTGAGACCTGATTTGAACTCATGTCCTCTTAATTTCAGCCCCATGTGACTGTGGGAAAACCACTTACTATCTCAAATGTCAAGTGAAAGACTTCTACTAGATTATCATAAACATCGATTCCAGCTTTAAGGTTATGATACCATGTTCCCAAGAACAGAAGCACCTGTTAAGCACCGGTAGCTTGATGATAGGTGGCAATTTTTCCCCCAAAATCAGCAGCTTCAGTTTAATATGAAAGTTAGTTTCCTTAATTAACTTTCCTAATACAGCATTATTGATTTAGCTGGACTTTTTGAGTGGAGGGATGATTCTGTTAATTCCGGTTGGAGTTTCTCTTTCTTATTAATTTTCAAATACACCGTTTGTCTAAGAATGAAGAACTGAAGTATGAACTAGAAACTCAAGTTTGCTAGATGACTGGGTAAGGTTTGCTGAATTTCCTAAATAAGTAGAGTAGAAAAAGCTAATGTTATATGGGAATTGACCTGGAAATACATTAAATCCAGAAGGTAGAGATGGGAGCAAGCAAAAGAGAGACTAAATGCCTCACTGGAGAAAAGCATTCTAATTACCCAAACTGTTTCAGTGGAAAGCTTATTCTGAAAAGAAGGGAGGATGGGGGTAAGCTGTATGCCACAAACAATAGGCCAAGTTGCCATAAAAGCCAACGCATGACTTAAGAAGCCCAAGTATGCTTGGAATTCTAGGCAGTTATGGGTGTCCTCCAACTACAAACAAAATCAATGAGATGTTTAACTGACTACCTGAAGAATTAATTGGTTCTAAGAATATTCTTACTCTGTTGGTGTCTGAAATGGGAATTATACAAGAATTTAAGTGAATTGCTAATCCTCATAGGACCATGGCAGCATGACTTTTGGAAAAGGCCGACAGGACTTCTGTTCAAATTCTGAGCAAAACATTTTAGCCATTGGTTAAAGCTTTCTTTTTAAATGAAGAAAAGTGTCATAGATTATTTTTTTTTTCCAATCATGTCCAAATATTTGTGACCTGTTTTGGGGTTTTCTTGGCAAAGACACTGAAGTGATTTCTCATATCCTTCTCCAGGTCATTTTACTGATGAGACAACATGTTTAAGTGATTTTCCCAGGGTCACTCAGCTAGGAAGTCACTTGAGACAAGACTTTGAGAGTTGTCAAAAAAGTTCACAGAATCATGGATTTAGAGTAGAAGGGATCATAGCAGTCATCTAGTTCTGTCATATTATTTTATAGGTGAGGAAATGGGGTCCCAAGGATTTGGGTTTGCCCACAGTCATAGAGCAAATAAGCAGAAGAAACAGAATTTGAGCCCAGTTCTTTCTGACTCCAAGTTCAGAATCCTATTTTTGATGTCATGCTTGCTTTTGCATCACAGGTAAATTTAAAATAAACAAAAGCTTCTTAATTCCCTATAGCAAATTTAAAGTGGAAATTGTATAAATTTGCATTCTGGAATATTTTTAGCTTAAACTGTATGAATCCATGAGAGGCCATTTTGAGAATTTATAATATTTGTCTTTCTTTTTATTATTTTTTGGGGAAAATTCTTTATTTGTCTATGATAAATTAAATGTGCTGCATATGTAACTCTCCATATAATTATAAATATATAATAACACTATGACTTTTTGATAGGAAGTTGTCATAGAGCTGATAGGTAACATAGCAGAGAGAAGCTAGTCTCTATCAATTTAATTCATTCAATTCTTTGTTCTTCTTTTCTTAACCAGCCTCACCCAATTTCCTAAATTGTCAAGATCTTCTGTTTTAAGGAAGTTTGTGAGAATACAATATAGTGATTTGAAATCAGGGGATCAACAGATCAAAATGCTTGTAGATTTTTGGGAAAGTGATTTAATAGAAATCCTCAGTCTTTCTTCAATAAACCATATGATCATTCTTCTTTCTTCCAATCTCATTTCTTTGCCTAAATCTAAAATGATACTGATTGACTGACAGAACTCTTTCAGATTCATCTTAATATCACAGAGCTAGAAAATATGAAAAGGTGACTTGTTTTATATATGGGGTTAATTACAAAGAAAAAGATGGTCAATAAATATTGTGTTGGTTGCATAATTCTTGACTCTCTTAATTTAGTTTTCATTTTAAAATCTTAGTTGCCAAATCCAATTACCTTTTTTCTTAATCCTCGTTCTCTCTAACCTCCTTTCAGCCTTTGATAATGCTGATCACCCTCTTCTTTTTGATTCTCTCCTCTCTTCAGGTTTCTGGGACACAGCTATCTCCTGGATCTCTCCTTACTTATTAGACTGCTCCTTCTTAGTGTCCTTTGCTAGAACTTCCTACAGAACATGCTCTCTAAACTTAGATGTCATTCAGGATTTTCTCCTAGACCTCTTCTATTCTTCTTCTAAACTTTTTCACTTGCTGATCTCATTAGCTTCCACAGGTTTCATTATCATCTCTTTGTTGATTATTCTCAGATTTAACTATCCTACACCAGCCTATCTCTGTAACTCTAGTGGTTCTTTCTTGCCTCCAGAATTAAATATAAAATGCTCTTTTTGGTATTGAAAGCCCTTTATAGTCTAGCCCTATCATTCTTCTTGTTTCTTACTCCTTGCCATGTACTTAATTTTTTTTTTTAATTCTCATTTTCTGTGTTAACAATTCTAAGACTGAAAAGTAAGGAGTAGGCCAAAGGGGTTAAGTGACTTGAACAGAGTAACAAAGCTAGGAAGTGTCTGAGGTGAGATTTGAATCCAGATACTCCCAGCTCCAGGCTTGGCACTCTATCCACTGTACCACTTCATTGCCCCTCATATTCTCTTTGATCACTGAGGAAGATACTGCATTTCTTGGCTCAGAGCTTTTTCTCTGAATGCTCCCCAGAGCTGAAATCTTCTCCTTCCTCACCTCTTCAACTCTGATTATTGACTTCTCTGGCTTCTTTTAAGTTCCAGCTAATTCTAATGCCTTCCCTCTGTTAATTATTTTCTATGTTTCCTTTATATAATTTTATTTGTATATATTTGTTTTGGATGTTAGTTCTCCCATTAAACTGTAAGCTTGTTGGAGGCTGTATCTTTAGTACTTAGCACAAGATTAAAATAGTAAGTACCAAATAAGTATTTATTGATAAATTGCTCCTCCCTCCCTCCCTCCCTCC
>NC_058133.1:429566380-429646476 GCF_016433145.1 Gracilinanus agilis | reverse complement strand
CCAAAAAAATGTTACCTCAGTTTGTTTTTTTTTCATTTCACACTGTTGTACAACTCATTAGTGGGCAATAATCATTGCTAAAAAATGCTTATTCAAAATTCTAAATCTTGTGAATTTCTGCATTGCTTACTGTCTGAAAAACTAAAATCTTACTGACAACCTAGAGTTGTTTAATTAGTAATGCATTTGGTGTACAATTATCAACTAATCCTCAAGTATCTTTTGAAAACCTGCTTTGAGTCAGGCAATCTGCTAATGGCTGAAGATGCAAACATAAAGTTGAAAGAGTTTTCTCTCTTAAGGAACTTATATTCCACTGAAAAGAAACCTGATGATGATCTTTGTAATTTTCAGTTTAAATTTCCAAATTAGGAAAATGTGAAATATTAGCTACTTCCCAAATATAATATATATAATGTTTATATAACAAAAATATTACGTGTATATAATAAATAAATTCATGTTTATATATAATATTAATTACATATATAATTATATATAAGTATAAATTATATATACACATTATTAATTTATCACACATGCATATACATATGCTATTATGCTAGCACAATTAACATAAAGATACACAGGACCTTTTCTCAAAAACCTAATGAAGAGGGGAAAACAAAAAAGTCATCAATGGCTCAGGGGATACTCCCCTCAAAAATGGGCTTATACAGCCCAACTTAATACTTGACCAAAAGAGTGATATTATGAATATTTCTTTCCTCTGTAACAAATTCCTCCTCCTTGGAATTCTTCAAGCAGAGGCTAGAAAATTATTTGTTGGACAAGTTAACAAGTAAGCAAACTTCCTTCTCAAAAATTCTATGAATCTTTAATGATCTGAAGTACAAATGAAAGATCTAGGCAAAATAGAATGGAAAATTTGAGAATAGAGAGGGACAAATTCCATTTTCTAGAGAAAACACTTTTAGTGTCTTTACTCCAGAAATTTTTCAAGGATCTTTGAGTAAGTAATGATTCTATATCACCAACCTCTAGCTTCTTTCTTCTCTCTTTTGCCTCTCTCAGGAGCTTGACTACCTATCTTTGCCTTTTAGTTGTTGTTGTTGTTGTTGTTGTTATTCCATTAGTTCAGAGAATTTTTCAATGCTCTGGAAGCCTTTCCTGGACCTCACCCATCTTGAACTATCAAATCTTTCTTTCTAATGAGATTTCTCCAGGTCTCATTTTTTTCCTGCTTCCTTCTAAGGAAAATGTAAGCTATTTGAGGGCAGGGGGTATTTCACTTTTATTTATATACCTCTAATGTCTACTGCATAGAAAGTATTTAATCAGTTTTATTTGCCAGAGGCAAACAAGTAAGAAAAATTTTTGAATCAGCTTTGTGAAGGATGGATAAACTTTATCAATCTTTAAAATACATGAAACATATTTTTCACTAGTCTATTTTTATTTTATCCACCCTAACTCCTATCACTTTCTACATTATATTACCATGGAGGAATATAGTAGCATTTAACCCAATTTTGAACTTCATCAATCTCAGAAAGCAACATTTCCTTCCAGTAACACCAAAATATAATTCCCTCAGTTTTCTAATAAATGGGAGTAGATAATATGATAAATAAATTTCAGATAAGATATTAGTAGTTCATCTCTGGGAATATCTGGTCTAAATGATAATTTTAATTCTGTAACCCAAAAGAATTACTGATGTGTGAATTGCAGATATTGATTGTTAATCATAGGTAAGTAAAGTTCCATACCTCCTCAATTTTATAATTAAGATCTAGTTGAATGGGGGAAAATTATATACTAAATGTCTCTGGCAAAGGCCTCATTTCTCAACTATATAGACAACCACATCAAATTTATAAAAATGCAAAGAATTCCCCAAATGACAAGTGGTAAAAGGATTTGAACTGGACATTCCCAGATGATTAAATTAAAATTATATTTAGTCATTTGAAAGAATGCTTCAAATCAGTATTAGAGAAATGAAAAATTAAAACAACTCTGAGTTACCACCTCATATCTATCAGATTGACTAACATGACAAAAAAAGGAAAATAGTAAATGTTGGAGGGAATGTGGAATACTAATACCCTGTTGGTGGAATTGTGAACTGATAAACCATTCTATAGAACAAACTAGAACCCCTACCCAAAGGGCCATCAAACTGTGTATACTATTTAAATCAGTAATACCACTTCTAGGCCTATTTTTAAAAGAGATCAAAGATAGGGGGAAATGACCCATTTATATGAAAATATTTAGAGCAGCTGTTTTTGTGGTAACAAAGAACTGGAAACATAAATGATGTTCATCAATAGAGAAATGGCTGAACAACGCTTTGGTATATGATTGTAATGGAATAATATAACAACATAAGAAATGATGAACAAAGTGATCATAAAAATCTGGAAAGACTTATATGAAGTGATGCAAAGTGTGGAACTTTGTATACAGTAAATGAGAACAAATGAGAAGAACACTGTACACAGTAACAACAATAAGTAACAACAATATGACCAACTCTAAATTAATTAACTAGAATCACCAATGTTTGCAAGGATCCAGGACATCTTCATTGGAATCATGAAAAAAAAAAGCTATCCACTGCTAGGGATGGAACTGACAGTCTGAATGCAGATTAAAGATAGCCATTTTTCTATTTATTTCCGTGAATTTTTCTCTAGTGTATGTTCTTTTACAACATGATGAACACACAAATATGTGTTGTATAATAACACATGCACAACCTTTAGTGTATTGTCTGCCATCTTAAGGAAAAGATGAGTAGGAGGAAGAGAACATAGATCACAAAATACCAGAAAATTATTATGGAAAATTGTTCTAACGTGTAATCTAGAAATTAATTTTTTTAATTGAGTTTTAGCAATAAATGTAAATCATGGCTCTAAAGAAACTCTGTGAATATGACATATGTATATACATACATACTACATTTAAATTTTTATACATGATAAAATATAAAATAAATACTAACAAGAGGTAGTAGATGTGTTTTCATGGTAGATGGGAAAGGAGAACCAGTAATAGTGTCATTTAGATAAGCCTAAGATTATATAGAAATCTATAAGCTCTTCTTGCTGGTGTTTGCTTGAAACAGGTCCTTTGTTTTAGAGATCAAGAACTATTTTTGTTGTTTTTCAGTCATTTCAGTCATGTCTAGTGCTTTCTGGTCTATTTGTGGTTTTTTGGTAAAGATGCTGGTGTGGCAGCTGCCATTTCTTTCTCTGGCTCATTTTACAGATGAGGAAATCGAGGCAAACGGGGTGAAATGACTTTCCCAGAGTCACATAGATAATAAGCATCTGAGGCCAGATTTAAACTCAGGAAGAGAAGTCTTCCTGCCTCCAAGCGTTGTGCCTCCAAATTGCCTAGCTAAAACGATGACAGGTACCCTTGGTTTGTATTTATGGGAAACACTGGTATTCTTTTTACCTGAGAAGAGAATTTGGTGTGGCTGCCGGCGTTCTGTTTATCAGCTAAAAATTATTCTGTCTTTGGCATCTCCAGAGATTAAAGAATTCAGTTGGCCCTGCAGTGATCAATGCATGTTTTTTGGTATGTGGAGGTAAGTTGTGACCTCACTCTAGGCAAGGATCATTCTAGGAGACTGTCCCTGAGGTTGATCCAATTCAGATTTTGCTGCCGGGTGCTTCTCTGATAGTTTGCAGAGAAACATTTCCTTCTCTTTAACTACTCTTGGAAAAGGAACACATTTAAGATATATGTGAGGAGATTGATAGTGAGAAGAAATATTTCTGGATTTTACTAACATCACAAAGAGAACATGATGTAGTGGAAAAAGCAGATCATTTGAATTTGAATTTGAGATCTGATATTTATTTACTGCCTATGTGATTTTGGGCAAATAGTTCTCCACTCTGGGACTCCAATTTCACTAAAACTATGAAATGAAAGGGATGAACTGGATAACCTAGAAGTCTCCTTCCACCCCTGGATCTCTGATCCTCTTACTTCTCATCATGTAACCTGTCATAGTAATGATGATGATATTTAAAAGACAACCGAAGGGATATGGAATAGGCATTTCTGCATTTCAAATTGAAAGTCTTTTGGTTCTAAAAAACATAAATTTTAAACCTGTATTTCTAACTAACTCTGTTAGAACCCTTTGAGCTAATTTATGCCAAAAAAAGGTGATGATGAATTGCTTTGAAATCTTATTTACTTTTCCCCCCTATAATTCAGACATACACCTTTAAGAAACCAAGGAGTATGAACCTGGAATAGCTTTAGGCCCTGTTAGTTATGTATTAGAATAATGGAGTTAGTGTCTATGGTTTAAGAAAATGGATGATGACACCCATTATTGATCCCAGGACAGGTCGAGAACAATATTATAATAATCCATACTAGTCAGCTTGACCTTTTACTGATTTGGCCTTTATTTTATGTGGGAGGAAAAAGAAAACTAAAATAAAGGTGCTTATATAACTCGTGGTATAGCATAAGAATTGTCAAATTTCTGATACTTTATTATTATTTATTATTAAAGCACAGTAATTCATCAAGCCA
Source organism: Gracilinanus agilis (assembly GCF_016433145.1). Lineage (NCBI taxonomy): Eukaryota > Metazoa > Chordata > Mammalia > Didelphimorphia > Didelphidae > Gracilinanus > Gracilinanus agilis. The sequence goes on along the minus strand of NC_058133.1, from coordinate 429,641,940 downwards.
TTAATCTCATTAGTGATCTGTAAGGCAGGAAGACAGGGTATGATGAAGCAGAGCCAAAAAAATGCCCAGCAAGGCACTTTAAACATTTTTCTAGGTTTTTACAAGAAAAGGAAAAAAAACAAACAAGATCTGAAATACTTCCTTTGTTCATCTCTTTTTTCTATAAAAAGGTGGCTATTTCTATTTGACTTCTACTAGAGTCATTAATGTCTCAATCTAGGATGAGAATAGTTGTAAGAGGCCACGAGAGAGAATTACAGAAAGAGAAGCTGAATCTAATTTATGAAAGTTAAGTGCAGAATCTTGCAAAGAGATGGCGATCAGGAGTCCTGTGAGGCATAGTGGACCTCCTGAGAAACAGTAGACACTAACACACCATGATGGCATACGGTAAGCTAAAATAAGGTGATTCTAGCTTGGAAAATATTTTCACAGTTTACAAGTAATTCATAGATTCCAAAGGAATTAATTTTCAGTTGTAAACTAGGCCATTGGAACTTCCTTCCAATGATCTCCTTTGGGACTCTGCTATGATATTAAAAGGTGCAGTGGCTTTGGCTAAGGGTAGTGTTAGGTGAACAAGTCAGTCAATTCTACATTAAGTAAAAGAGTTCTACAGAGAATATTAAATGTTTGCAGTAGATGCCATGAGCCAAGAGACATTTTTTGGTATACATTTCACAAAGAATATTGCTAATTTGTGTGCACATATACACATTCTAGCTATATTTCATACCTATGTTGCTGTTGTCATTTTGATCACAGAAGAATGTATTTGGAAATCATAGATTTAAAATTCAAAAAAATCTTTCAGGTCGTATAGTATAATCTCTTCATTTTAGAAACTAAGGATCAAAATGGGAAGGAAATTATCCATTAGTCACACAGGTAGTCACAGGCAGAGGCTCAGGTCCTCTGATTCTAAACTTGACAAGTTGACCAAGGATTCATAGTTTAAGAAATATGTGGTTTTTCCAGTGTGAGAACTATCTTCACTACTATAGATTGCAATACTGTAGAATTTTGTTTTATGTGAACTTAACATATGTGAATTTGGGTATATGCAACTGACAATCAGAAACTTTAAGGCAGACACATATGTAAACTAAAAAAATGTAATTACTTACTAAAGCTGCACCTTTTCCCCAACCATCATAAAGTCTAAAAGTTGTTTTTTCAGTCACACTCATTCTCAGAGGAGCATTAAAATGAATGACTACATTGTTGGGTGCCAACCAATAGCTCCTGTATCAGTGTTTGTCTAGAGCAGTGGTTCCCAAACTTTTTTGGCCTACTGCCCCCTTTCCAGAAAGAATATTACTTAGCACGCCCTGGAAATTATGAAACTATTTATTGAACTCATAATAGAATATAACAAAAAAACAGTGTGGACATCACCGCCCTTCTGTATCGCTGCAGCACCCACTAGGGGGTGGTGGCACCCACTTTGGGAATCACTGGTCTAGAGTTACAAAAGAAGGCTATCTATTGCCTTAGAAGGAACAGATGGAGTCCAGTTGCAAGTAGAAACATGCCACTCTTTACTTTATTTCTCTGGATTTTGCTCTCATGTAAGCAATATGTACCTTCTTTCAAAATATGACTAACATGGAAATATTTATTATATGGTTAAATATGTACAACTTGTATCATATTACTTATCTTCTTGGGGAAGGGATATGGTGGGAGGGAGAGAGAGGATATTGATTGTAAAATATCAGAAAATAAATATTGAAAATTTACATTGACATGTAATCTGGAAAAAAATTAAAAGTTAGTATAATAAAACATTTAAAATAGATACTTATTAAATAATGGAAGTCATTGTTATGCATGATTTTCAACGTATACAAAGAAACTTCAATTAAATTACGTAAAATGAGGTCCTACTCTATCTTTGGACTCATTGTGGCTGAAACATTTCATCCTTTGTTGGTTGAGCTTCAGTGATAAAATGCTCTGAAATCAGCTAGGCAACAGAACTGTGCCTGAGCTTTTGCTCTAAGCTTTCAAGCTTGAAAGTACATCCCAGAAATAGAGCTCAGTTGGTAGGGCTTTCTAAGAACATAGAGCCATCTAAATATCATAAATGATTATTATTAGCAGTAATAAAAGTCTTTCATACGGGAAACTCTTTACATATCATCTAGACCAGTGATTCCCAAAGTGGGCGCTACTGCCCCCTGCTGGGTGCTGCAGCAATCCAGGATAGCGGTGATGGCCAAGGTGAATTTATCTTTCCTATTAATTGCTATTAAAATTAAAAAAATTAATTTCCAGGGGGCTAAGTAATATTCTTTTCTGGAAAGTGGGTGGTAGGCCAAAAAAATTGGAAACCACTGATCTAGACCAAGATTCTAGCCGCTATAGAATTTACCCTTCAAGAATGCAAGGTAAATAGCAAATATAACGTTTCCTTTGAATTGATTAAATATACATTTAATTATATATATACAAATTCCTTCTCATTAATTAAAGAGGGAGCAAAGACACACCTTGTACTTTAGCTTTGATTTGAAGATGATGGCTTAACTTCTCAGTACTTCATTTGGACTTCCAATTTGGTTTGTTGAGACAAAACATAGTTTCTTAAAAAAGAAAAGGAAATTACTCAAAAGTTCATTTTTCACCTTTCCCATTTTATGTCCTAACTTTGACATTAGATTAAAATGGCAATGAAGTAAGTTATTTTTGCCCTCTGAGACATTAGTAGAATATAAAGATGTTCTAAAAATGTAATCATAAAACCAATATGGATAGCTAGTTGTTGTGTTAATTTCAGTCAAGTATGGTATTTAAAGAACAGGATGTTGTGAACTTTTTACAGATTTTGACAATAGTCTTTAAGTTTGGAAATTCTTTCATAGCGGTATACAAGCAATTCACAAATCCTGAAATTCCAAAGGAATTAAAATGTAATTGTCAAATGGAACACTGTAGATGTCCTCCAAAATTCTCCTTGGGTAGTCTTGTGGAATTACCTTAGAGAGGAGATGGCTTTATGATGACTTTCTTTTGAAAGTCTTAATTTTGTCTTTAGTAAGGGAATCCTAAAATTTAAATGCTAGAAGGGGCTTTAGATATCATCCAGTCTAACTCCTTATACTTCTGCCCCTAATGTAAATGGGACACAGTGAGGTTGTCAGTAATATTTGGTTGTATAATTAATTAGTGGAAGAGGTAGAACCCTTGGACAAGGACTTACACATAAAATAGTATTTCTTATCAGTTAGGCTAGGAAGTTTAAAAAGAGAGGGAAAAAAGGGAAAAAAAGGAAAATTTTAGTTGAAATTTATAAAATGTGTAAAACAAGATTGAAGATGACTAAAAATAAAATGTACATTAAATTATCAAAAATATATTAAGGACCTAAAGAACATTGTACACAAAGACTGATACACTGTGGTAAAATCTAATGTAATGGACTTCTGTACTGGCAGCAATGCAATGACCCAGGGCAATTCTGAGGGACTTATGGAAAAGAACACTACCCACATTCAGAGGAAGAATTACAGGAGAGGAAACAGAAGAAAAACAACTGCTTGAACACATGGGTTGAGGCGGACATGATTGGGGATGTAGATTCGAAACTACCACACAAATGCAAATATCAACAATTTGGAAATAGGTCTTGATCAATGACACATGTTAAAACCAGTGGAAATATGCATCAGCCATGGGGGAGGGAGCTCAAGGAGGGGGTGAAGGGGAAAGTAAGAGCATGAATTATGTAACCATGTTAACTTTTCTAAAAAATAAATATTAATAAATGTTTAAAAATATATCAAGGAGAAAGAGGAAGAGAAAATGTAATTTGTAGAATTATCCAAAAAAATCAGTTTATGGAACTATTTATCTTGTACATTATTCTTCTGATGGCTTAAAAATGAACATTTGATATTTTGTTTCTCAATGTAAAGGACAAAATAAAATGTTGACTTTTAGAGTATCTAGTATTATATATTTTTAAAAGTCTCCCTATAATTGAGCAGTTTGCTATTTGGTGATATGAAGTCAAATGTAATTAATATGGAAAGAATTGAATGTTATTTTAGATAGTTAGAAATTTATTTTGACTTACTTAATCTCATGTTTTGGACAGCAATGGATTCATCTGATGAATGAGATTACATAAAACGTAACTTGCTGATTTGTTATATACCCACATTAAGATGATTTCTTAACCCATTTCATTGATCAGATGAGATTTTATTTTTTCCCAACAGAGTGGAAGGCCTTAAAAATCTCTAAAGATTTTCTCATTCTAATAGAGATAAATAGTAGCTACATTGGCAGCAGGAAGAGAAGTCATTCAGGGGTATAATGATTTTGTTTTTATTTTTTCTATTTGACTCCTGGTTACTAATGATAATTGCTCAAGTTGTATTCTCAAATATTTGCTTATTGTCACCAATTTCCTCTTTTAGTGAAACCATTTACTTTAACATGTTCCAAGGGAATCAGCCAAAGTTTACAAAAAAGTATATCTTTGTGTACATTTTGGGACATGAAAGCCACATGGTACCACTTCCCCAGGTACTTTTTTCTCTGACTCACCTGTAGAACAATAGGCCAGAGATTTTCAGACCACAGGCCTAATGAAGCTCACGTGGGCTGCTTACAAAACATCTTTTCAGTGCTATGAAGTATTCTTGGACTTATTTCAGTATCCAATTGAGGGGAAGGGAAAAAATAATATCTGGCACAGTGAGAAGCATTCTGGGTTTAATTAGCCCTTTTCTGTGGTGAGAGATTTCAAATGGCCTGAATTCAGCCAGACATACAACTGGAATGAATTCCCCATGCAAAGCCGTTGTTTCCATACCCACTTACTCTGTGGTAGATCCTTCAGAGAAACAAAAATGACTCTGACAAGTTATCAGCAGGGATATCCACAAGAACCAAACCAATTAAATTTCATACAGAATATTTTATATGGGCTTCCTTGTGCTTTTGGGTAGCAGAAAAGAAAAGAGTGGAGGGAGAGACAACCTTGCATCCTCTCGTCTATTTTCCTGTCATTCACACCTTTCTTCTGCTTGTTGGCATTGCTTATCATTAAATATAAGAACTAGATGCTATAGTTCTTCCAGCCAATATTGTATTATAATTCTTCCACTAGAGAAAGAGTGAGAGAGAGAGAGAAAGAATGAAAGAGAGAGAGAGAGAGAGAGAAAGAGACTGATATATGAGGAGTCAGAAACAAGGAAACAGAGATAAAGAGGTGGAGAGATATGGAAGAGAAAGGAGAAGAAGAAATGAAATTGAGGATGAAGAAGAGGAGAATAGAAAAGGAAAAGAGGTAGAAGAATGACAAGAGAAGGAAGAATAATTACCACTACCATGATACACTCTAATGTCCAAAGTCGAGGCTGGGAATCAAATTTGTACATATCTTTCCTGCAACTTTTGAGTGGAGGGCAATCAGTCAGAGAAAATTATGAATCCCCTTTCTTTACAGATTATATTTCCACAGGACCAAACAGAGTTTTTGTGACTCAAGAGCAAAAGATACTTGGAAGAGGGCCTACCTATTGGGTCATGGATCACCCTTTGCTCTATTCTCACAATATACTTAGTGTGAGCCAGTTTAATTTCAAATTAAATTTATTGAAATTAAAGTTATGTATCTTTATATAAAGTAATTTCAGTACAACCATTATTCTCTAACTCCTTCCTCTTCTTTATGCTTCATCCAGTCTTTCATATAATGCAATCACCAAATCCTATTATTTCTTCCTCTTAAATGTCCTCCATATCTGGACATTCCATCGAAAATTCATACATACTTCCATTTTTAATTTGGTCACTGTAGGACCTCTTTATTTCATTCTTCCACACTCCAAAGGCACCCATGTAAGTTTTATAACATTCATATTAAAATGCATACACAGTAAAATATAACAACATCTAATTCTCCTTTCTGGAATCCTCTACTGTTTTCAAGGATTTGAATATTCAAATACCCATGTACTGGTTAAATAGATGATTGCTTTTGGAATGTTGAAGAACATTCTGCTAGGAAGAACCATTTGGAGATATTTTTGGACAGAGCTTAAATGATGTCAGAAGGCCTTGATCTGAACTCTCAAAATTAAGTTGTTACTATCCCTTTTATGTATAATAGCCCTGCTATCAATAAATGTTGACTAACTGACTGTCAGAAATGTCCTGTTTAGTTTTCCTTGGTGTTTAATTTAACCATTAGGAAAAGATAGGTCCATTGTACTTTGTACCTGGAGCTTATTCTGCTCATATTTACTGCCATTCTTATAATGAAGATTTATATTCACTTGGTTTGTCAGGTAAGATGACTTTTTTTTTTTGCTTTCTGACAGATGCTTAGTATTAGTAAGAATTATTTACATGCCCTTATGCTATTTTCCTCTTCTCTAGATTCTTTTTAGTCTTTCCCTTTTTTTTAATCCTTTCTCTTCTTTTTTTGAAAAGTCTGTTTGTAAGTACAGTGGCTAAGTATAGCAAGCAAAAAAGACCACTCTCTAAACCTCTTATATTTTAAAATCTAACAGCTGTATATCTTTGATAAAGGTTTATAAAGAAAGCTACTAACAATGATTTTAAAATATGCATTTTCAAGCATTTACTTTTTCTGTTAAAAATGATTTTCTGGCAAGATGATTTTTCATATAATCTTAGTTTACCTTGCATTATTTAACTGTAAGCATTAAATTTTAAAATGTATTCCTTAAAACATTGAGTGCGCATAGGAAGGACGAGCTAACATAATAAAAATGACCATCCTACCCAAATTAATTTACTTATTTAGTGCTATACCTATCAAACTACCTTTTTTTACTGAAATAGAAAAACTATAACAAAGTTCATTTGGAAGAACAAAAGACCAAGAATATCAAGGGAAATAATGAAAAAATATGAAGGAAGGTGGCCTAGCAGTACCAGATCTTGAACTTTACTATAAAACAGTAGTCATCAAAACAATATGGTACTGTTGAAGAGAGAGAAGGGAGGATCAATGGAATAGACTAGGGATAAGTGACCTCAGCAAGACTATGATAAACCCAAAGAACCCAGATTTTGGGACAAAAACCCACTATTTGACAAAAATTCCTGGGAAAATTGGAAAACAATATGGGAGGAATTTCATGTGAACTGGAAAGACCTCCAGGAATTGATGCAGAGTGAAAGGAGCAGATCCAGGAGAACATTGTACATAGAGACTGATACATTGTGTTACAATCAAACATAATGGACTTCTCTACTAGCAGCAATGCAAGGATCCAGAGCAAGGCTGAGTGACTTATGAGAAAGAAAACTAGCCACATTCAGAGGAAGAACTGTAGGAGGAGAAACACAGAAGAAAAACAACTGCTTGAACACATGAGCTGATGGGGATATTATTGGGGATGTAGACACTAAACAATAACTCTAGTCCAACTATCAATAATATACAATTAAGTCTTAATCAATGATACAAGTAAAACCCAGTGAAATTGTGCATCAGCTAAGGGAGGTTAGGGGAGTTTGGGGGAGAGGGAAAGAACATGAAACATGTAACTACAGGAAAGCATTCAAAATAAAAATTTAAACCAAACAAATAAATAAATAAATCTCCTAAATAATATATTCCTTGCCTATTAAATTTAGAATACCTAGAGAGGTGGAAAGTTAAAATACAGCATAGACTATGTCCACAGGGAGTTTACAGTCTAGTAGGAAGCCAAAACATACTTATTAATGGATTAAGGATAGGAACCAGCTATGTGATTGTGGTGGGATAAGAATCTCCTATAACAAAGACTACTGCAGATTAGAAAACTTCCTACAACTTAAAATCTTACAAAGCAGCCTGAAAAGTGAGACATAATATCAGATATCCTGATATTACAAAGGCACAAACACAATATATGTGTATATATGTAATATATGATATACAAATTAAAGATGTATAAACAATCACTAGTTCTATCAATTATTTCTATAATCATATAAACAAATATTATATATTATAGTTTATGTGTTTATATATACTTACATATCACAGACATATATATATATATGTATATATATATGGAGAAAGAGAGAGAGAGAGAGAGAGATGGTGATTATGTACCTTGAATACTAAATATATCTTGGATACCAAATCCCTGAGAGAGAAATTTGATATAAAGATTTTTTTTATTAGACTGCTTCCTCCCTTATCCTAAGCACTCAGGTTTACATATACATCTGTCTTTCTATCTGCTAATTGGTTATCTTGAATACCAAATTTTTATCAGAGAAATTTAATAAAGTTTTTTATTTGACCGCTTCTCTGCTTTTCATATATATTTATTCAGAAGAATTTCAGTGTCATATAATCAAAGCTATCTATTTTTCTCTTATAATACATCTTATATACATCTCCTACCCATAGCTTTGGAAGGCATACATACATGCATAAATGTATTTACACAACATACACATATATACCTATACATATATGCATTTGTATATAAAGTTGTGTATATATACATACTTATAGTAATATATACAACTGGATATACATGCATTTACAAATAGAATGTCCCAAAAGTCATTCCCAAATCTATAGCTGGTCAAAATATATGAATAATTCTCAGAAGAAGAATCACAAACTATTAACTACCAAATGGAAGAGAGCTTCAAATATCTAATAATAAAAAATAAAAATTAATTTAATTGACCTTTTACTTTACATTCTCCAAACCATTAATGAAGAGAAGTGGGAACAGTCCATATTGGAGGTCTTGTGAGAATATATTTACATTAGCATATTATTGGTGGACATGTGAATGAGCATATCCACTGTTTTGGAAAGCAGTTTGCAATTATGTGAATGATAATAAAATATCTTTGTTACAGATATTCCCCCTAAGGATTTTATCCCCTAAGGAGGTCATTCTTAAGAAGACAGTCCCCACATACACTAAAATATTTATAGTCACATTTTTTGTGATAGAACAGAATTAAGAACAAAGTACATTCCCATCAAATAAAGCATGAATGGATAAATTATGGTACATTAATGTAATTAATATCACTGTGCATTAAAATGTAATGAATAATATGAATATAGAGAAGTATCAGAAGATTCATATTAACTTGTATACAGTAAGTAGAGCTAAGAAATGTATATAAATAATTCCCACAACAATGTCAATGGAAAGGACCGCAAAAATTACAAAATAAGTGTTTCAAAATTAGGAAGAGCAGTAAGATTCAAAGGAAGTGATTTGAGAAGATATTTCTCCTCAAATACATGCATCTGCAGAAGTGTTAATTCCATTAGTATAGTAGATTGTACATATTTCAGAATTTTTAATATAAACTAATTATATTGATTTTTTTCCCTTTTACCTAAATATTATTACATAAGATTGCTTTCGGGAAAGAGTGGTTAATAGATATTAGGAGAAATTATGAGGCTATTAAAAAACAAAATGAATTATTTACAAAAATAAAGAAAATGAAACCAACCAATCTCTGAATAAGGATGAGGGTTCCAGGTCAAAAGACTAAACAAACACATGGGGTTGATTAGCATTATAGGGCAAGTGAATTTTGCCATATGGACATGGAGTCCTTAAGTATATTACAAAGACACAAATAGACTAGATCTATTCAAATATAAAAATAAACATTGATTAGCTGGCATTTTACTTATACAAAGTGAAAATTATCATATTAATTGCAATACTAGCATAGATATAGTACCTTGTGTGACCATCTATTCAAATTCTACTTCTATGTTTATGTACTTTGAAATTATTTTGTAGGATCCCATTTAATATTCCCCTCTTTTTATGAATTCATACCCTGTTCATTATTGTCCCCCTGATATCCATTCCCTCCTTTCCTCATTTATTTCCCAGTTTACTAAGTCAGTACTAACTACACTCCTATCTTTTCTTTCTCTTTTCCTTGATAAACAAATTCCACTTTACACTGTTCTCTAACACTGAGGCCATTAACCTTGTAGCCTATCAAGTCAATTTAAGTCAAGCTAACACACACTTATTAAGGACCTGTTATATTATATTCCAAGCACTATGCTAAATACTGAGGATGCAAAGAAAAGAAAAACATAGTCCCTGCTTTCAAGTAAAAGACAATCTAATCACTAATCATGCCTTGCCACACATTCTCCTAACAGAGTTAGAGAAATAAAGAAAATATTCTGATTGGGCCCATAAATTTATGTTGCACAATTTCAACTGTGCTCTAATTGTAGCAAAACAATTATGTCAACACATTCCTCATGATGTCAGTATCCCATTCACCACAGAGACTTTTACAAACCTTTTCATCACTTCTTAATTTTCCAATAGCATTTTTACTTTCACTATCTTGTACATTATTGAAAAAAAAAATGAACGTCACAAAACGAGAGGTCCATCCATTTCACTCTGGTTTATCTTACATATCACTCAGAAGTCTCACTCAACTGTATATTCTTTTACACCTGTCTCTCTGGTAAAAAGGATCCCTTCTTGCTCAAGCAAATTCCTTTAAATGCTTTTTCCTTTTTGAACTTCATTTCTCATTGAACACAAACCATCCAAACTTACTCACATTCATGACAAAATTCCAGATCTCTTAGTCATTGAAATCATGGTTATACTATGCTGCTGCTTTTCTCATCTGGAGGTAATAAAATATAATCTTTTTTCCCCTCCATTCCCACTGTAAGTTTGAATTAATGTCTAATAGGTCCAAATATTTTGTTTTATGAGACTTATTAATAATCACTTGAAGTAAAAGAAATAAGAAAGAACAAAAGTGAAAACCTGAGTAAGGAAAAGTTTTCCCAACCTCATCTGTGGGAAAAGAGTGAAAGGTGGGGTCACACACAAACTTTATCTCCAAAACATAAGGGCATAACATGAGAAGGAAAATGGGATTCTGAGATTTAGAGTTCTGGGAAACAAATTCTAATTATACTATTCCCCTGGTTATTCCATTGGAAAATGAGCATGTAGAAATCTCCCAGATTAACATGCGTAGTTTCCCCATAGATTCAGTGCACTAACCAACATATATCTCTAAAGATCTTTAACTAGAGATACATACAATATTGTATCTCTAAGGAGAAATTGCAATTATTTGAGGATAAGAGGGAAAGAAAAGAAAAAGAAAACAAAACCAATATTAGGTGCATTGACAAAAAGCCAATTAGGGGGTGGTACCCTTTGGCATAAGAGTCTATCACCACATCCCAAAGTTCATTCTGGATCTTTTGGTGTACTGTGTGGTCTCTGCAAGCATCTTCATGGCACCTTCTCCAAACAGTTCACTTTCTTTATTTGGGGAGGTAGAAAGTTTTCTATCCTAAAATTATTCTTAAAAGAATTTAAAATTCACATTATAGGATAATAGTACAATCTCCCCTGAGGAGGATGCTCACCAACACATGGATCACCCAGGGATACATAACTGAGTAGAGGTATATGCATCAATTGTCAAAAAGAAAATGAAAACATCAACAAACCCAAATAAAAGAGAAAAAAATTTCTGGATGAAACATAAAATATCAAAATCTCATGTGTAAAAATTCCAAAGTAAGGAAAAAATAAGCCCATAAAGGGTCCTTGAATCACAGCCAGATTAAAGTAACTTATTTATTACAAGCAATTATGCACTTACCTAATCAGCAGCCAGAGCTACAGAAAATTGCCACACTATGAAAAAGAGATAAAAGGGACTAGATTTTGAAGTGGAAGGGAAATACCATTCCCTGATCTCATGTTTACCTTTGTTCTCAGGGATAGGAGATCCAAAATGGCAGCTAAACTGAAGTACTTGATAGAAGTCTGGATCTCTCATGAGGGAATCCTGCATCTGACTTTGCAAATAGTCACTTCCTCAAACCCCAAAATAAGTTCAAGTCCCCTGTCTTGGCACAGAATCTCATCAATCCCACCGGGATTGGTTGGTCTCCTTGACCTTGTGTTCCATGGCACTGTGCAGGTTAACTTTGTGCTCCTTGGCATTGTGCAGTGGCTCTTTTGTGATCCCTTCTCCTGGAATCAGACACAATCATTAATCAAAGTCCCATAATATCTAACAATCAATGGTAGATTTCCATAGTCTAAAACTTTTAAATATGCATTGACATTAAGGTTAATGGACATTTTAAATATACCCTAGTGAAAAAAATTAATACCCATAACATGTGCTTCAAGTACAAAAAATGAGAGAAAAAAACTCAAATATTCTATTGCACATACAAGGAAAAACAATTATGAAATTTTTTTTTAAAAATCAAAAATATATAGCTCACAATCAGTGACACACTGTGTTTGCCAAGGAGAGGCATAATACAAAGGTTTCTCACCCAAAAATGAGATTCATTTCCTTATTAACTTGGCCATGATCCGCAGTGTGAGTGTAAATGATTTTTACCAAGAAACAGCTTTTCAAAAAAGTAGTACAGCAGCTAATGCACATTCAAAGAGGTACCAAAATTCCCTAAAAAATCACAAAAAGCATATCAACTTCTACAAAGGTTATTAATACAGGTTTTGTCCAACTAGTTTATGGACTTTTATAATGGTATTTTCTGCAGCCCAGGCATAAGGAGGTACAAATAGAGATAGTTCAACAGAATATATAGCTAATAGCCAAAACAGAGTAACAGAAAATGACATAGTGTAACAAAATATTATAGATAAATTGATATATAAACTTAAAAAACAAAATTAAATCTTAAAACAAACGATCAGCAAATACAATAAGCATGACAGAGTACAGTTACTCATTATCTATAGAAGGTGCTCTCTTTACATATGAGCAGTGGATCCCAGAGTCCTTTTCTCTAATTTTGATATTTGTTGGAGTGGTTAACAGGACTTAGAATGGACCTTCCCAGGAAGGCTGAGTTGCCCCAGTGCACTGGAAGTTCCTTATGTTTACCTTGTCACCTGGTGCAAGTCATGGAGCAAGAAGTTGATAGGTCCTTCTTGTACAGCAGATCTAGATTCATGGAATTCTCACAATTTATTTTCAAATCCTGTATATATGAGGCAATAGAAGTATCTCCCCTTAGTAATGATGTGTATGTAGGAGAGAAAGTCTTAGCCTGCATAGGGGATGTCGAAAGAGCTTCTCAAATGGTTAGATGTATAGATCTCTGTTAGCCCTGCTACAAAGATAAAATAAGGCCAGAGGGAAAATTTCAGGCCATTTCAAAGGAGTCTCAGTGCACAATTTTCTGAACATAGTTTTAAGATCTCTATTCATTCTCTCAACTTGACCTAAGCTCTGGGGATGGTATGGTACGTGGAATTTGGGAGTTATCTCCAAACAAGAATAAATCTGATACAAAACTGAATTGGTAAAATGAATTTCTTGTCTGAATCAATATGTGTTGGTAGGCCAAACTGAGGAATAATCTCTTTTAAAATTACCTTGGCAACAAAAGCTGCTGTGGCTTGAGCAGTAGGAAATGCTTCTGGCCATCTGGTCAGCTGATCCTCTATGACCAGACAAAATTTATATTGTACAGCTTTTGGCATAGTGATGAAATCAATTTGCAAATGTTCAAAAGCTATATAAGCTAGAGCTATGGGGAAATCACTAAACCCCTTATAGCACTGACAAAAATTCAGTCCCTGAACTGCTTAAATCATAGGTGGAACACCTGTAAGCTCTTGCTAACTCAAAGCAGGCTATCCTGTCTGCCCCTATTCTAGGCAACCCAGATTACAACTTGCCATTTACTTTGTATGTACATTTCTCCATAGCAAGGAATCCACTGCCTATAAAACCCTGTTCCTCTAAGAATTGCCCTCAACTATTTCTTAATGGAGGGTGTGCTCAGTTTCTGAATATCTTCAATGCACTTAGGGGAAATGAAGTGGGCACCAGCAGTAAAAATAAACCCTAAATATTTCATTTTGGGGAGATACCACTGAATCTTTGCCTTTGAGAACTTGTGGTCTCTTTCATGCAACTCTAAAAGGAGATGTTTGCTATCTTCCTGGCATACTGTGGAATTTGGTGAGGCCAAGAGCAAATCATCTACAAAGTGTATCAAACAGCTTTCCTTAAACTTAATATTTGTTAAATCTTGGGTTAAAATTTATTAGAACAATGTAGGACTGTCCACATACCTTTGTGGTAAACAACACCAAGTCCATTGGGAACCTTTCCAGGTAAAGCAAATATATTCCTGGAAATCTCATGAATAGGGATAATTCCCTCAATTGCCTCTTTTGATAGAGGATACTGAGGAATGGAAGGAGGTAGACCACCTTTTGTTTTGATTTGAACAGGAACAGCTGATTTAAGTAGGCCAACATCAGATGATGCGACCCAGAGAGACTGAGGTATATCTTTTGGGATTTTAAAAGTGGAAGGATCCTTCATCTCCTGCCTATATGAAAGAAGTACATGGAGCAAATTTAAGGATTCCTCAGACATAGAACCATTTGGAGAGCAAGTTCTTGTGGCTCTAAGCTTGCATAAAAGATCTTTTCCTAGCAAATTCATAGGGTAGCTAGGCATTAGAAGGAAAGACTGTTGTACTGATAGGGGTCCCACAGACACCAATCAAGCAGAAAACTTTGGAACCTTTAGGGGTGACAATGAAATCCCCAATACGTTTAGTGAGCCAATGGAATCACAATCAGAATCAGGTGCACTCATCAATACTGATTTGGATCCTCCAGTACCCAAGAGGCAAGCTTAATACATATTTCCAACTTTCAATTTTCAGGATTACATACCATTCATCACTGGGGGGGGATGAATAGGGATAACTGGCATTAAAACATCAGGGTCTGGGAAATCAAAGGTTTCACTCTCTGATTCCAGCACCCTTACCTTCCCCACCTTTTATAAAGATCCTTATATATTTCTCTGGGATCTCCATGCTGAGGGAGATTTTCACCCTGATTAGAGTGTGGACAAGCCCCACTTTGGATATATTGTTGTTGGGCATTTTGGCGTGAGTTATTTCTATAATTGCTATTATTTCTAAAGTTATTATTTCTAATAACCTGATTCCATTTCTTATAGTTCATCATTATGTGACTCCTTCTTGCATAGAAGTTACATGTAAATGATTGATTTTTGGATTCCTGCAAAGGGGCAATGGCCACTACTTGACCTACTTTTTCTTTGTCAAATCTTTCAGTTAAAGCTTTTATTTCCTTCCTTAATGTCTCTACTAATTTATTAGTCTCATCATTTTTCTGTTCGTGGCCTTTAGATACATAAATTGTGACTCTCCCCATCCTCCAGGTTTATATTAGGTCAGTCCAGGCAGTTTGTCTTAAAATATTCTTTGACCACTTTGCAACAGTTATTTACAAACTGTCTCCTAATTCATCTGACATCTCTCTCTTTGGAGAGATCTAGATCTATGTATCTATCTCCAAGTTCAATAAGTCTATCCATAAACTGGGAGGGAGTTTCCTCCTCTGATTGCTTAATTATTATCATTATATTATATACAATATATGTTATATTAATAAAATAATATTATTATATTGCTTATTTGTCAATAATTAATTATTATTAGGCTTTATTAACAAGAGAAAAATTTTATTTTTCTCTCTTTCTGTCAAAAAGGCTTGAACCAAATTTTCAACTTCTTGATATGCAGTATTATATGTACAAAATATGTTGTCAAGCTTCTTAATAATTACAATAGGATCATATTCAAAAGAAGGAATGTTTTGCTTGAATTTCTTAATATCTTGGGGGTGGTGATAAAAGATGTGTGGTCCCTTAGTAAAATGATATCTCCATCTTTATTTAAGGTGAGCATTTCTCTTTAGGGGAAAATGCATTTAACTGAATTATTTGTGGTTCTTGTCTCTTGGCTTGATGTCTGTGTTGTTATAGAGTAAGGGGAGCAATAGGGAGAGGGGTGGGTGAGGTGAAAGGGGGGTTGGTCTGGGGATGGGGAGGTAGGGTGAGAGGAAAAGGGTTGGGAAGGGACAGGAAATGGTGGGGCCACCAGGAGCTGCACAAGGCAAGAGAGGAGGAATTCAACCTGAGGCATAGATGGGGAGGGATCTTCCTTTTGCATCTTGAGATGACTTAAGATTCTTTCAAAATTGTCCATTTCGGTCTGTAAGTTAAGCAGACTAGCGTTCTCTTTTTTATTCTTGAGGAGAAGAAAATAAAGTGGGAAATGTCCAATGAAAGTAAACACTCCCAGGCACAGAATTAAACAGAGCCAATCTGAAATTGCAAGCTTTTCTAACTTAGAAAAATTCTCTGGGAACAAAAATTGTTCTCTTAGAGGGGCAGCTGGGTAGCTCAGTGGAGTGAGAGTCAGGCCTAGAGACAGGAGGTCCTAGGTTCAAATCCGGCCTCAGCCACTTCCCAGCTGTGTGACCCTGGGCAAGTCACTTGACCCCCATTGCCCACCCTTGCCAATCTTCCACCTATGAGACAATACACCGAAGTACAAGGGTTAAAAAAAAAGTAATAAAAATTGTTCTCTTAGAGCAAGGGTCAGCAACATATGACTCTCCAGCAATATCTGGCTCCACCTCCCAATGGCCAGTCTGGGCAGAGCCCCAGGATGTTCCCTGAGGCGGCCCTTCAGTCCCCACCCCATATTCTAGCGCCTTCTGCCTCCATCCTCTTCTTTCCACAGGCATTTATGGCTCTCATGGCCAAAAAAGTTGCCAACCATTGCCTTAGAATTTTAACTATGCTTTGTAACATCATTACCCCTCAGATAAGTTCTATCACTTTTGATTTCAGGGAAAACAAAAGACACTTACTTGAAGGTTAAAAAAAAAACCCTCAGGAGTTAACTAAAAGGTTTGGAAGAGTATTCTTCCTTCTCATCACCCCAGGGGCAAAAACACCAGGGAGAACAAGAGGGTATTTGAATAGAGAATAAAGGCTCCACCTGATGTATGGGTCAGGAAACCAGAGAGACTAATTACCAAAATTCTGTCTTCTAATCCACTGACCTGCTACCTGTCCCTCCCTGCTGTGTTAGGCTGAGTATTATGGTGTAAAGGGTGGCATGGGAGACCCCTGTATGGGCTAACCCATCAGTTACTACCCTCTCAGCCAGGAGTATGAAAACCCCCAGTTTCAGCTTAAAAATTGGCTTGGAAGTTAGGAGGGAGGGGTAGGGTGGGCAGTGTATAAGGGGATGCTCTCCTGCTCCAAGCTGACAAGAAACTAATGGTGTTAAACTCATGTGATTATGGGTTTTGGGACTGTGAGAGGCAGGGGGCCAGTGCCAACCACTCAGTTGTTAGCAATATAGGGGAAATATAAACTTTACCTTTCACCCAGGAGTCTTGGGGAATCAGCCATGGGAGGCAACAGCCAGGGAGGCACTGGCTCTCATGGTGGGTGGGTCCCCACCACCAGGAAAACTACCTATCTTTGTGCAAAGAATGTCTTAAAAAAGATCAAGGATTCTATCTTCTGAGGTGGTTTGCCAACAATGTAAGATTTAAATTAATATCCAATAACTCCAAGTATTATATTTTATAAGATTTTTTAATAATCACTTAAAATTCAAGAAATAAAAAAAGAACAAAAGTAAAAACCTGAGTTAAGAAAAGTTTTCCCAGCCACACACATGGGAAAAGAGCGAGAGGCAGTGTCACAAACAAAGTTTATCTCCAAAACATAAGGACATGATGTGAGAAGGAAAGTGGGATGCTGGGATTTAGAGTTCTGAGGAACAAATTATAATTATACATTGCCACAAGTCTTTGCTATACTCTACCCTGCTCTGTTCTACTACTACTACTACTACTACTACTACTACTACTACTACTACTACTACTACTACTACTACTACTACTACTACTACAATAGCAGTTGCAGCAGCAACAACAACAAAAACAACAAAAACAGGGAGGGAAGAGGGGAAAACAGTCTTCAAACAAAGATTGTTTTTTAAGTAGGCCAACAGAAAGGTATAACTTTTCCCAATATTCCAACTGAGAATAGTCAGGGCCAGTCATCCTGTCATGGAGCTCCTCCATGAGACAAAAAGGCTTGACTACCTACTGGAAAGTATAGCCAAAAGTCCTAATTAAAAGGTTGGTACTCTCTCATCGTTTCAATTTTCTCAAAGAATATATTCTCTATAATAAAAATGAATATTTTAAAGAACAGTGAACTTTAGCCAAAACATCTGATTTTCTCTTCCATCTACTGATCATATTACTTGAATTTTTTCACCTTTCTGTGACTCACTTTTCTCAATAGTAAAATAAGACAGATAGACTAGAAAAAACCTAAAGACCATTTTTATTTCTTTAAACCCTTAACTTCTGTGTATTGGCTCCTAGGTGGAAGAGTGGTAAGGGTGGGCAGTGGGGGTCAAGTGACTTGCCCAGGGTCACACAGCTGGGAAGTGTCTGAGGCTGAATTTGAACATAGGACCTCCCATCTCTAGGCCTGACTCTCAATCCACTATGCTACCCAGCTGCCCACTAAAGACCATTTTAAAATCTAAACTCCTTAAAGTCTAGCACTGGGTTTGTCATATCACTTTATTCACTGATCACGTTTTAAAAATTCCAGATGAAGTCAGAATAGAAATTATTTCAATTGATCATGATTTGAATTAAAAAATAAATATCACTCTGATAAAATAAAATGAAAATAAATATAAAGGGATTATTTAAAACTTCTTAAAGGAACAATATACTTATCAATCTATCAATCCTATCAATTTGTTGGCTAGGCATAATCTTGACATCTTAGAAATTTATTGTTTTGAAAAATATTAAGCAATTTTGTAAACATTGCTTATTGCTAAAGAGTAATTTTCCCACTCTTTAAAAATTCCATTTCTCAGCAAGTAAAAAATGACCAAAGAAAGTACTAGTTCACCAAAGATAAACTTTATTTATATATAGTAAGAATATTTCATAACTAGAAATTATGTTAGACTGTTAACTTACATTTCTTATGTGCAAACAATATATCACGGCTACAAAGAAAGGGAACAAAGAAAGAAACCCTAAAATTAAAAAAATTCAAACTCTGCACAAATGTATATAATATGTATCTGGGGGAAAATGGGCTTATTAAAATTAAAAACAATTTCAGAAAACCTCAATGTTATATTTTATATTTGCTTGTTGTTGCTTTATATTTTTTTGGAGGAACTCGGTTTTCCTCATAATAATTTATCTTCTCAGTATTCTTGTAAAGTCCATAGTTTTCAAATATTTTTTTCCTACAAATAGAAACAGTTGTTTCAACTACTTCCTAAATAAGGATCCTATCCAATCATTGTCCCTGAATTATTAAGGTTTATTTTAAACTTTAATATGAGAGTGAGATTTGTGCATGAGTGTGTGTAATCACTAAGATGGATGGGGAAGGCAATTGAAAAAATGACTAACAGAAATTGAAGCATCTTTGGAAATCCTTTCAAATGTAGGGGAAATTCACATTAAATACATTATATACAAATGAATATGAATTTCATCTCCAAACCATTAACTCTCAGGCCTAGCTCCAACTTCCCTATAGGCAGAGAGCTTAGGAAGCTAATTAGTGAGCACACAAAAGCTTTGGTCCTAAAGGACATTGTGCATTTCATTACTTGCTCTGTGTTGATTATGAGAGGATAATAGTGAATGATAAAAGTCATAAAAGCTGAAGAATCACTGAAAAGTAAAAGAAGTTTCAAAGTGACTGAATCTGAGAAAAAAATATTATGTTCTTTTAGGTTATTTTGCTTTGCCCCATCTCTTTCATGTTATTATAGGAGAAAGCAACAACTAAACAGGGTTTTAGAAGAATGAAAATATGTAACAGGTTTAAATGATGCAAAGGGTCCAAATAGAACCCAAGAGGATTCTTATTAGCAGCTGTCTATTGGCTCTGAGCCTAATCACTGTAGCACATGAAACCATTAGGGAAGACATGTCTCTATAACCCAGGTAATAACATTAAGCCCAGTTCTTCTTCTCAAATGCAGGATCTTGGAACACCTTGTACTATTATTTTTTAATAATTAAGGTTGCAGTTTTAAGATTTTATTCATTATATTTCCCTTAAAATTCTTGCTTAAAGTATTATCTTTTTTATAAGTTACCTCCTCTGATCTGTTTCTTGTATTTTCATTTAATTATATATTTGGAATACTAAAATTAATATTAATCAAAAGTGTTGCTACATTTAGTTCACAAATAGGAATATTACTCTGAATAGACATTTTGGGGCTTTTGTTTCATCTTGCTCCTTGCCCTGTCTGCCTTTCTATATTTGATTGAGAGGTTTTTGTGCCCTAATATATGGTCCATTTTTGTGTAGGTATATTGAAAATATATATTCCTTTCTATACCCATTTAATTTTTTCTAGACATCTCTTAAATCTTACTTTTCTAAAATTACATTCAACTTTATCTTTTTTTTTCTTGTTTATTTTTGGTTGGATTTATCCAGTTCTGAGAGGGCAAAGTAGAAGGCCCCTTGTAGTATAGTTTTACTTTCTATTTCTTCCTGTAGCTTATTTAATTTTATTTATAAAATATGGATTCTATGGCATTTGGTGCATATTTGTTAGCACTGACATACTTCACTGACTATCGTTTTTTTAATCAGGATGTTTTTTCTTTCAATAACTCTTTTAATTAGATCTATTTTCCCTTTAACTTTGTTTGAGATTATGATTGCTACCCTTGCTTTTTTTTCTTTACTTCAGCTGAAATATAAAAGATTCTACTCTAGTGCTTTATTTTTACTGTGTGTGTCTAGTTCAAATGTGTTTCTTCTAAAGAATTAATAGTAGGATTTTGCTTTTTAATCCACTCTTCTTTCATTTACTATTTTATGAGTGAGATTATCCCATTCACATTCACAGTTTTAATTACCAACTGAATATTCCATCTCATATTACTTTCCCCTTTTGGTGCTGCTCTATCTCTCTCCTTTAACTACATCCCCTCCTCATTGGCATTTTGCTTCCAACCACCACCACCCCTAAATCACCCTCCCTTCTAGTAGCTCCTTCTTTTCTTATTCCTCTCATAGTTTACAAAAGAGTAAGATAAATTTCTATCCTGAACTAAGTATGGATATTATTCCTTCTTTGAGCCAGTTCCAATGAGAATACAGTTTAAGCATTGTATACCATCACCCTCATCTTCTCCTCCACTATAATAACTTTCTTTGTGCCTCCTTATATGAGATAATTTATCCCACTCTACCTCTCGCTCCCTTCTTCTCATAATGCAATCCTCTTTTTGCCCCTTGATTTACTTTTGGATATTATTTCATTATAGTCAACCTACTGTTAAACACTCTTTTTATGTGTTCTCCTTCTAACTTCCCAATAAACATAGAATTCTAAAGAATTAGAGGTATCGTCTTCCTACATATGGATATAAACAGTTCATCCTTATTGAACCTCTTAAATTATTTCTTTACTGTTTATCTTTTTATGTTCCTCTTGAGTCTTCTATTTGAAAATCATATTTGCTGTTCAGGTCTGGTCTTTTTATCAGGAATGCCAGGAAATCCTCCATATCAATAAATGACCATTATTTTTTTTCTGAAAAAATGCATTAAGTTTTGCTAAGTAAGCGATTCTTTGTAAACCTATTTCCTTTGATTTCTGGAATATCATATTCCTCTTCTGGGTTAAGATGGCTGCAATATAGAGGTAGGACTCTTTCTCTCCTTTCCACCTTCAAATTGCCTCAAAAGAACAAAAAATCAAGTTCAGATGAATGAAGGGGCTCCACAGTATAGCGTAGCATTGACAGTACATGGGATTTGGGCATTTCCATGCTATAAGGGGGTGAAAAAGCTCCCACCAAAACAGGAGCTGATAAACCCTCCCCCAGCCCATCTACAGTGCCAGAGTCAGAACCAGAGTTCCAGAATCAGAGCAAGCAAGCAGTAATCTCTAAGTTCTTGGGGGCTGACTAAGAACACCAGAGACTTACCCCTGAGAACCACTAGACTTGGATCTCCAGGAGGCTGAAGAGTGTGGATCTTGGACAGGGAGGTAGAGTGGAGAGGGGTGGCACACAGTAGAAGCCATGGAGACTTAGAAAGTAGCCTCCAGCAAAAACCCGCTCCTTAGCTCCATACACAGAGTGCTTGCCCTTCTCACTAAGACTTCTGGTAGGGCAGAGAAGGAAAAAACAGCATAGCAATGACCAGCAATGGCTAAGAAATACAATCTTCAACCACCAAAAAGAACAAGGGAAAGAAAGGCATTGACCCTGGATAATTTTTATGGAGAAAAATATTGAGACTGCAGAGGAGATAGCAAAGGATGACAAACAAGTAAACACATCCAAACCTTTCAAAAACATTGGAAATTGTTCACAAGCTCTTAAAGAGTTCAAATCTGAGATTATGAGAAAGAAGAAAATTGGCATGAAAAGTGGAAAAGAGTTACATTCCAAGTTATCTTCTGAAGGGAAATTTCCTCACTCCTTCCCTTTATTATTTCTGACAATTTTGTATTTATTTTGAAGCTTTATTTTAAGGTTTATTGGAAAAGATTTTGAAAGAGACTTAGGCTTTCTTCCTCTACTCTGCCATCTTGGCTCCAACTCCAATTTGACTATTTATATGTCTTTGAAGAAAATCCATCCAATCTCCCAAGCTAAATTTAACAAAAACCTTTTATAACAAGAGTATATGTTATTTAAGAATTAAAGATAATACTTCAGTTTTTATTCATTTGACTCATATATTAATTTCTTTTTTGGCTAGTGCTTTTCTAAAGAGTTTTAAGGCCTTGGGATAGTTTCTTTTGAGATTACTTCTCACTCACATGTACAGGTGGTTGATCCTTATTGTAAGCATATTCTTGCCCATTTAAATAAGATCTCCTTGAAGGAAAGGACCACATTTTCACTTTTGTTTGTATCACCTGTATTTATCACAGTGCCTAGTATATAGTACTTGGTAAATGATGATGAACTGACTGATAGTGATCTACAAGTATATGTTAATATAACTTGCAAGCATGAGTAAAAGCATTAACCTATATCTGGCTTGATAACTCTAAGGTAAGAGAGTAAGGTAAAATTATATACCTAAAAGAATGTATGAAAACAAAAGGGAAAACATTGTGACATACAGCAGCAGAAAATAAGCCTTTTATTCATAAACTTTCTCATTTTACCACCGAAATATGAAAAAAGAAAGGGTTCTAACAATAAAATAATGAAATTCTTTTATTCAATAATAAAGAAAAATAAAGAATGTGTCTCCTGTTGTTAAACTAATTTCTTCTTCAAATGAAAAAACAAAATTTGTAATCTAGTCATGAGGTTAGTGAATCTGATCCCTTTGGAATTAGCTGTATTAAAGCACATTAGGGAGCCTTGGCAACATTCCAAATGTATATACATCAATACAATTTATCATTAATCACTCCCCAACACTAAAAAAAAGTCAGTCACTTTGTGGGAGGTTAGGTTGGTGTAGCCTCATGGGACATAGCTAATAATGTGAGCTACACTTCCATCAATAATACCTATCTTTGTTTTTCCTATGCCCATTTTGATTCGTGTAGAAGAAAAAGGCAGGAACCTCTGAGTGGATTAGATTATTTATTTCTCTCTCCTTGACTGGTGCCATAATTCCCAGTCATTCTAGAGCATTCATGTAGAACAGGATGAGTATAGCAATGGATTCCACAAACGTTATTCTTTCCTGTGTTCATACTAAATTCAAGACCTTACATATTAATTAGGAAGTTATAATATTGAAATAAATATTATTATAAAGATGAGTATTTGAACAAACATGGTCATTAAGGATTCTTATCAGTTATATCAGTAATGATTATCTGTATAGGACGATTAGGATCATTAATCTTAAAAAATGGTAGACCGAGGCCAGATACTTATGAGATTTTTTTATTCTATTCTCTGCTCATGGGACACAACTCAATTTTTCAACAATTTGAGATAATTAGAGCATGACTACAAGTGCCCCTCACTGACCTTCATAAATGTAATCTTCCCAGTTCTCTTCTTTATCTGTCCTAAGGTATTCTACTATATTGCTGAGATATATTAAATAACCCCACCAGCACAGAATTGAAAGTATTTAACTCATATTAGAATCAATGTAAATGTAAGGTTATTCATTGGGTGTTGTAGTTATCTAATCCCACCCTCTTTCTTTTTGAAAATGAAGTTAGAATAGTATCGAACTTTATGTGGATCCATACTATAAAAATCTGGAAATAGAGATCTGTGCCACCAGGGTGGAGTATGACCCAGAGTTCACATGGATGAAACAACATTGGTGGGACTAGGGGTGATGACAGAAGCAACAGTAGCTTCAGGAGCTCTCAAGCCAGGGACCATGAGGAGATCTTGAAATGGCTAGAAAGAAATTACAAGGGACCACCATGCTAGAATATGATGGAGGTTCAGATACTGGCTCCATTGGGTGACTGCACTTTAATTTCTGGGGCATATTTCAAAGTTAGAAAGGGGCATTTTTATTCAAGGGGGAATGGAAGGATAAACAAGGTAGAACAGTGGATAGAAAACCAGGTGTGGAGATTAGAAGACCTGGTTTTAAATTTTACCTTAGATGCTTCCTAGATGTGTGACCTTGGGGAAGCCACTTAACCCTAATTGCTATTCTTACTGCCCTTCTGCTTTAGAACTGGTACTTAGTATCAATTCTGAGACAGAAGCTAGAATTTAAAAAAGAAAGAGGTAGTGGAAGTACTGAGGAGTAATTTGGCTTCTGGTCTTAATGGAACAGGGAACCCTAAAAAGTAGCGTTATTTCTAGTGCCAAGAGATCAGGTGTCCTTCCTGGTAAGAACCAAAATGAAGGCCAAGAGAGAGCAGTGACTTGTCTCCCAAAGGATCACAGGGGGGTAATGTGTTAATTAAAATCACCTGGGCTTCCATTTGGAAGGATTGAGCCTCAATACATGTATCAATATAGTGTTTGACAAACTTCTTGTGGACATTTAAGGGGACTTTGGAAAATTACATTTCCCATGATTCCTCTTGTAAAAATGGAGGCAGACAGGAAGCGTGATGATGTAAGAGAGGGGATACTTTTAAAAAACTTCCTTTCCTTTTATTTGTTTTTATTTTGTTCGTTTTCTTTTATAATATCTCTAACACGGATATATGGTTTTTTGTGACTTCATATTTTTAATCAGTATCAAATTGCTTGTCTTAATTAGAAGAATAGAAGAATGGTTCCATTCCTCTCTCTTTATTGACTCCCTTGCTGCCTAAAAACATGTCCAGGTCTGACCCATTATTTTAAAATATTTATTGATCCTATTATCTCTACTATCTTAAGAAAACATTTCAATCCAGATGCATTATTTTAATGGTGGAAAATCTAGAGTAAATAGCATTATCCTTCTAGGCTGGTAAGTACTTAATGCCATCCCCAAAATCATATCAAATAGATGATCAGTTTCTCTATATCTAGGCTTTATTTTGATAATGTTATAGCTTTGATAAGTGTCCTTAATCCTTTGTATTTAGGCAGTAAGTCTAAAGAAAGAATTCTTTAACAAACTATCAGGAAAAAAAACCAAACACTTGATACATTCTGAAAGAGTGGGTTAGGTCCCATAGTACAAAAATTTTGCCATGCCAAATGAAGTAAAAAATTGAAAACATTATGCAGTTAATTTATTCTAAACTTTTTTATAAATATAGATAATTGAGCCAAAAATCTCAACTTTTCACTTCTATTTGCTTATATTGCTATTACCTTATTTAAAAATATGCTAAAAGAGCAAATATGTTTAAACTTTTTTTAAATTTAAGTATTTTACATGGTTACATGATTCATGTACTTTCCCTCACCTTTTCCCCCTTACTTCCTCCTATAACCAAAAAGCAATTTCACTGGATTATAAATGTATTCCCACTCATTACCAATTTCCATATTAACCATTTTTGTAATAATCATTTAGAAACCAAAACCCCACATTCAATACTCATATAAACAAAAAAAATCACATGTTTTCCTTCTGTGTTTCTATACCTATAGTTCTTTCTCTTGATGTGGATAGCATTCTTTCTCATAAGTGCCTCAGGATTGTCCTGGGTCATTGCATTGCTATCAGTAGCAATTGATTACATATGATCTTCCCACAGTGTTTCAGTTTCTGTCTACAGTGTTCTCCTGGTTGTGCTCATTTCATTCCGCATCAGCTCATGGAAGTCTTTCCAGCTCATATGGAAATCAAATGGTTTATTGTTCCTTATAGCAGATTATATTCCATCACCATCATATACCACAATTTGTTCAGTCATTCCACAATCAAGGGACACCTGCTTATTTTCCAATTTTTTGCTAACACAAAGCGTGTGGCTATGAATATTTTTGTACAAGTATTTTTCCTTCTTATCTCTTTGGGGTACAAACCTAGTAGTGGTATTGCTGGATCAAAGGGTATGCATGGTTAAACTTTTTTATGTGGGAATAGGTATTTTAAATATTGAATAGAATTGCACTCAATAATACTTTGGCAAGGGAAATGTTAAAAGAATAAGTTCATGCATTGGTAAAGAATTATTAAGTTAGAATTATAAAAAGCATGTATTTGGAATGAGAACTTGAGTTATGAAAGGATTCAACATACTTTTAAAATGTACATCTTGGATCTCTGTCTATGTAAAAAGTAATTACATAGCTTTAAACAAACTCTATAAATTATGTACTAAAATGTGCCCTTCAAACATCATTTTGGAGGCATCACACTTATTCCCTTGATACAATCATTACATCATTAACCAAGATATTTTGAGAATTATCCATTTTTAATTATTTTCTTATAATGCACTTTTTTGAATATCCTCAGCAGAAGCCTATCTTCATCTTTTGTTGCAGTAATTGAACTTGATTTTTAGAAACAACCAGAACACATTTGGAGTTAACATTGGTGAATCAAAGATTATAGAATGTTAAGAGTTGGGAAAGACCTTAATTATTTGTTAAATTAATCTTTATTCTTTTATTTCTTATACATTTCTACTTTTTTACAAGGTAAAGAAACAGTCACAGAGAGATTCAGAGGTGTACTAGCACAAACATATCAATTGTTAAAATTTTGATGTAACTATGCTCAGCTTTGAAGAATTCTATAAATCAGGGCTTGACTTGATATTTTGTTGACTGTCTACAATTTAAAAACTGATGGAAATATTAATCTAGATTAAACTTAAAATATGTTTCATATTTTTGTATTGTGTGTCTGTGTGTGTGTACTAGTTATTAAACATTTATCAGCAAACCCCTGAAATTGCTTGATGAAGAGCATACAACTTACTAAGCAGATGAATGTTAGGCCAGGATAAATTTAATTATAGATGTCAACTAGGATAATATAAATTTTGTTAGAAAAGAAGATGTGATTGTAAAATAACAGTATTCTCTTATAGATAATGAAAATGAGACTTGAAGGCATTTCCCAAGGAGCATTGCTATTATTATTATAATTCATAATTATTATCACAAAATATATTAAATAATGTTATAATTATGATTGCTAGTATTTATATAGCATTCTGAGGTTTGGAAAGTGCTTTACATGTGATTACATATGATCCTTGTGGTAACCCTTTGGTCACTTCTATGATTCCTATCTTTACAGATTGAAACTGAAACTGACATATAGTAAGGGACTTCCTGTCAAATCAATGAATTTGGATTGCAACTTAAAAAAAAACTTTAAAAATAACAAGTTAAAAATAAAGACAGACAAAGAAATATTCATTGCTGATAGTTTGACCTACCTAATAAAGTAATAAAAAAATGACAATTCTACCTGAGTTAATTTACTTATTCTGTAATGGCTGAAGAAGTTGTCTTATATGATTGTGATAATATAAAATTACACTAATAAATGAGGAGCAGGATAGTATCAGAAAAAAAACTGGAAGACTTGTATGAACTCATGCAAAGTAAAGTAAGCAGAACTAGAAGAATAGATAGATAGATAGATAGATAGATAGATAGATAGATAGATAGATAGATAGATAGATGTTAGATATTTTAAACATGGTAACAGCAGTATTGTAAAGACTTTGAACTATAAAAGATTTAGCTTTTCTGATCAAGAAAATGACTCGACAATTTCCAAAGAATTATGATGAAAAATGCTATTCATCTCCAGAGAGAGAACTGATTAAATCTGAATTCAGACTGAAACATTTCTAAACTTTATTTTTATTGTTTAGTTTTTCTTTTGTGACTTGACTAACATGGAAATATGGTTTTCATCACTTCACTTTTAATTAATAGAAAATTGCTTGCCTTTTCAAGAAAAGGTAAGGAAAAGAGGGAGAGAATTTGGAACGCAACTTTTTTATAAATGTTGTTATATTTAATTGGAATCTTTTAATGAATGAATGAAATAAAAATTTATTAAAAATAAAAACAATGAGGAAAATTTTAATCATAGTTCTCAAATGAACAGAGATGACCAATTAAAGGATTAGAGGCAGGTAACTGGTGCAGTGGATGGAGTACTGGACCTGGAATCAGGAAGACCCATCTCTCTGCTTTCAAATCTGGCCACAGACATTACTAACTGGGTAACCCTGCCCAGGTAATTTAACCTTGTTTGTCTCAGTTTCCTGATCTGCAAAATGATCCAAAGGAATTGATAAACTATTCCAAAGTCTTTGCCAAGAAAATCCTAAATGACATCAGGAACAGCCAAACAGCCATGGTAATGATGGTTATCAGAAAACGATCTCTTTGGCATTTGTTCGAATGGGTTCAAGCTCAGTGGAAATACAGTGAAATACATTGTCATTCAAAAAAAATTTCTATCAAGTTGCTAATTGTGACAAATGTTAATGTTTAAGTGTACATAGCATGTTTATACAAAGTGATATCAAAGTATTGTAATATTGTTTCCTTTGTTTATATGACTATTAATATCCCATGAAGGCAAGTTCATAAGCTTCAATGAGGGACATCTTGCCTACCTTAGCTCCTGTCCTAGACTTTAATAACTAGAGTACGTTGTGGCATGCAGAAGTGTAACTTAATGGGGTGACTCTCACAAGTGAATACACCTCGAAAACATGCCTAATTTTCTACACATAAAACTACAAAAAATTAGGAAAAAAACCCTAACAATTTCATATTTTAAGGATGTGTTTTGTATTCTTGCCATATGATCATGTTTATAATTATCATCTGTTTTATTTATCTCTACCATTATCAACAATAATAAACATTCCAAAGGTTTCATAGCATTGCAAGAGATACAATGAAGTTTTATAGTCTCAATTAGATCCTTTTACTGAAGTCAAGCATTCACAATCTTGTAAGGATACAAAACAGGGCAATTTAGGTATAAATGAACAAATAGAATTGATTTAACTCCTATGTAATGTAGAAAATAGTATTTTTATATTCAGAAGCAGAATGATGTGATGGATGGAGAATTAGCCATGGAGCTAGAAAGACATATAGCTTTAAACGTGTACTAATTTTAATCATGGGCTAGTCATTTGTTCTCACAGTGTACTAGGGAACTGTATAAATTATATTTAGAGAATAGAATTGTTTTTATTAGTAGAATTTCATCAGTTGAAATGTTTTTTTTACCTGATGTTCCCTACACCATTCAAACAACAGATCCATTACACATGCACTACACATATGTGTGCAAATATACAGAAACATACTGGTATATCCAAAATATTAATATAAAACAATGACATTGGTTACCATAAGTTATTCATGGGAAATGGTGTTTTTATTTTTTTAACTCAGAAATAAGGTTTGGTTTGATTTAAAGAAAGAGGTCACTAAATAAATGAACAAATAAACCACACATTTATTAAGTGTTTATCATGGTATGCTAGTTGGAGAATATAAAGCCAAAATTATAGAAGAGTTCATGAACCCAGAACTCTTACAGTAAAGTATTTTTTGTTCAATCATTTAGTCATGTCCAACTCTTCATGATCTCATGGATCACTTCCATGGGAGGATTTTGGCAAAAATTATGGGAATGGTTTGTCATTTCCTTCTCTAATCATTTATTCCTTCAATGTATAAGGCAAACAGATATTACGTGATTTGCCCACGGTCACAAAGCACATAAATCTGTAAAGTTGGATTTGAACTCAGGTCTTCCTGATTCCAAGCTCATCACTCTATCCACTGAGCCATCTCACTGCCTCAGGATATTAAAATATAGGTAGCATCAACTCAGAACATTATAGTATACCATTTTATGTAACATGTGTATAATAAATAGGTAGAAGGTATGTGACCAGTCTGAATGGAGCTATCTCAATAGCTATGATATATATATATATATATATATTTTTTCTTCTCACAGGTAATGTTTCTCATCTTATGCCAGAGAGCATTGTATGATATCTGGCAGCCATAGTTGATGTGACCATTTTTTAGATTTTATGTCACACATCAGTTATGGCTTGCCCCTTGGTTTCAATTTTGCACTAAGTGGAATTAAATATGCAAAAATGGTGAAGAAGGCAATCTAAGTATAGGAGAAAATGCTCCAAGTTAAAACACAGGAGTGTAGAAGCAAAGGAAAATCAGGACTTTTACTAAAGTGATGGTTGCGATGGAGAACAAATGTGAGACATTATGAAGGTGGAATCCACAAAACTTGATAACTGATTGCACCTAAGAAGTTATCCATATGAAAGAGTAGAAAAATTCAAGGTTATAAACAGAGGAGAATAGGTGAAATGTGTAACAGACAGGAATAGAATAGTCAGGAATATTTAAGATAACAGATATTGAACTAGCATTAGACATATTGAGAGGAAGTACAATTGTTATCAAATTGTGGAAAAGTCCTAGAAACAATTGGAGATTTGATGTTCCAACTCAAGAGAATGATCAGGAACTTGAAATGTAAATTTGATAATTATCTGCATAGAGACAATAGTTAAAGCTGTGAGAGTAATGGTAATAGTAAAATGTAAAAAGAAAATAGAAGAAAGTCAAAGAGGTTGGGGGTCAAAAAGAAGACATGTAAAAGAAAAGAAATAAAGAGGTAGGGGAAAAGCAGTTAAATGTGATGTCTTTGAAGTTGAAAGATGAAAGACTATCCTGCATTAGGGAATGGTCAAAAACTTCAAAAGCTGTAGAGAGTAAAAGGATGATAGGGCCAAAAATAAAGGCCCTTGGATTTAATGGTTAGGAAATAATTGGTGATTTTTGAGAGTGCAATTTCAATAGAGTTATAGGGAGAGAAACCCACCTGTAAAAGATTGAATACAGGGTAGTTAGTGAAATGGAGACATCAGATATAGACAATTTGTTTCAACCGGTGAAGGTATTAACTGGATGTAATAGAAATGTAAAGTGAGGGCATTCTTTTTAATTATTGGAGAGACCTGAATTTGTTGGAAGAATGAAGAAAATAGTGAGTAGAAAATAGAGGGTTTATGAGAAAAAGGAGAAGGCTACTGGAACAGTGTCCAGGCAGAATTAAGTGGAGAGTTTCAAGACAGTTTCTGGTACATCATAGGCACTAAATAAAAGCTTGTTGGTTGATTGGGATGCAGATTATGCATAGAGGGATTAATTTAATCAGAAATAGTTCTAACTTCTTCTGTAAACTAAGAAGTAGGTGAAAGCAGATGTGCCACTATAAAATAATGAGTAAGATGGAATTGAGGTTAGAAATCTCAACCAAGATGGACTTAGTTTCCTCAGCAAAGTAGGATGCAAGGAAGTGGAATATTAGATGAATATGATGCCTTTTACAGAGATAAGCAGAAAAGATTTGGAGAAGTTCTACAAGAAAGGGAGTTTCAGGTTTGAAAAGGTTTGAATAACATAAAGAACACAGGAAAGGACATTAATAATATGTAACTTAAAGCTGGGAGAATTGAGTCTGCCTTTAATAATCTCTATCAATGAATAAATTGTCCTTTAGAACTCTAACTAGGAAATGAAAGTGTTGAATTAGGCCAAGTGCAAGATTCTTTTAGTTTAAAAATTCTGTGACTCAAAAGCTATAGGAAAATTGAGAGAAACCAATTAATTCCCAGTACTGGTCACTGCTGGAGTTCAGGAAAATGCAGAAAAGTAACAGAGGGGATGACCCATAGATTTGCCATATAGGGGATTGCTGTAGCAGTGTATGAATTTTTAAGGAGACATAAGCAAGAGAGTGGATGGGACCATGACAGTCTTAACATTTGATTCCTTACCATCAGATAGAGTGTCATTCAGGATAAACCTTCACTTTCAAAATCTAGATTTCAAAATCTTTGTGGACAATGCAATTGCATGAATATGCACCTGCTCTGTTTTGGTTGCTGATTTATTTGGGGGACATATGCTCCTATGATTTCATGTGTGAGGAAATAGCACTGATGTGGATCTATGATTTATCTATAATTTGTAGTCTCAGATAATTTGCTGTGATACTGATAGTTAAGGTGATTTGCTAATGGTTAAAGGGCTAGTATGTATAAACCAGGAATTGATCCTTGGTTTTCTTGATACTAAGGCCACCTCAGCATGTACTTTCTTGTATCTATGTTAAGAAGCTAAAAGGAAATTGATTTTTAAAAATGTATTTGCAGGGACAACTAGGTGACTCAGTGGATTGAAAGCCAGGCATAGAGACTTGAAGTCCTGGCTTCAAATATGGCCTCACATACTTCCTACCTGTGTGACCCTGGACAAGTCAGTTAATTCTGATTACTTAGCCCTAACCACTCTTCTACCTTGGGACCAATACATAGTATTGATTCTAAGATGGAAGGTAAGAATTAAAAAAAAGTACTTACCAATTTGTGCTATAGTATAGCAGTAAACACAGTGATGTGTGTTGTTGTTATATTATTTCTTTGGGACCTGAGAGTGTTTCTTGCTGTCCCACCCACTGGACTCCTCTTAAAAATTTCTAGAGAATAGCACAGTCACATTCTAGAATACTGGTTTGTACTACATTGTGGTATCTATCATGATTAGAGTTGACATTACTGCTTGAGAATTCTTGAGCCAGAGTTCTGGTCATTTAGCAAAACATTTAGAGAGAAGGATAAAATATACTTGGTTCAATGAAACTGTACTTTAAGACTTATTGAGCTATCTTCCATCCCTGTGATTCTTTGAGAAGAGAAAACCTAAGAACACCCTTGGTTTTGCTATTTTTGCTAACTCTGGTTTAAATTAGAAGTGATATTGTTGCTTTTGTTCATTGGAATATGCCCAAACATTAATTTGCCTTGGATTTCTCTTGTATAATTTGATTCTCCCCACTGTGAAGTTTAAAGCTTTGCCCTTAACCTTGTTTAATCCCTTTGGGGGAGTGGAAGGCAAGAAGGAAGTATTGTGGAATAGAAAATAATATGCTATTATCCTACAGATGTTGATGTGAAATGATACTTCATTAAATTCTGTGATCAGGACATGAGCCTGGCACATGAATAACCAGAATGAGAGAGATGCTATTATGTTGCCTGAGGGGGGCATTTTCCTTCCAAGTTGTAAATTATCTAAATGTTCAGAATTTGAAAGATGGGATTTCATTGGATGCCTATTACAGAGATAAGCAGAAATGATTTGGAGAAAGTTCAGTCATACAGATTATCAAATGGCCCACCAGGAGCATGGGATTACCACACTGTTTGAGTAGTAGACGGATGAAGAAGTACCTTGTTAATCATTCCAGAGAGGATTTAAATAGGTTCTGATCAGCAGGCAGTATGCAGAAATGCAAAAGTTGCCCATATTGCAATAAGATTTTTATGGCTTAGCAGAGCAAACTCCTTTCAAAAAGGATTTCTTCAGGGACATTGGTCTTACCTGGAATAGAATGTTACCAGAACTTGGAAGATGGAGGAAAATAGTACAGGATAGTTAAGTTTCCAAA
This sequence comes from Gracilinanus agilis, assembly GCF_016433145.1. NCBI lineage: Eukaryota > Metazoa > Chordata > Mammalia > Didelphimorphia > Didelphidae > Gracilinanus > Gracilinanus agilis. Next base: position 429,608,130 of record NC_058133.1, on the reverse strand, counting down.
TATTGTACCTAAAATCTCATTTTCATGTTCATTCACTTCCTAATTCAATCTAATTTACACCTGTTATGTAGTGGGCAGCTAGGTGGTCCAGTGGATAGAATACTGGGCTTAAGTCAGGAAGACCAGAGTTCAAATTTGACTTCATTGTCATACTGGCTTTTGATCCTGGGCAAATCACTTAAGTCTTTTTGTCTCAGTTTCCTCAGATGCAAAATGAGCCAGAGAAGGAAATGGCAAATCATTGCAGTATCTCTGATAAGAAAACTGCTAATGTGTTCATGAAGAATCAAACATGACTGAAATAAATGAATAACAAGTAATGTCCTAGATTTCACACCTCATTTCAAGAATATCTCTTTCAAGCTTTTAATTGTCACTCCATTATGTAGTTCAATTTCTAGACAGGCTTTCCTTACTTCAAGTAAATTCAATAGGTAAAATCTTATTTTTCAAAAAAAGTGATTTGAGGGTAGAAACTGATTTCTTTATAAATGAACTTTTATTTTTTCTGTGCAAAAGGAATACCCTACATTCTTATTAAATCACTAAAATGATTACTAGATTTGAAATGTTATTATATTTACAAAAATTTGGTATATATACAACCTTATCAGACTATGTTCATTTTGTAAAGTACCTATGGAGATTCTAAATAGAAGTGTAACTATTAAGCATTTAGATAATAAACAATGATTAAATTATTACTATGTATATGACAGTGCTTGAGGAAAACAGAAAAATAGTACCTGCCCTCAAACACTTTACATTCAACAAGGTGGCAAGGGATTTAAGTGGTACATAGATAAACAAAATACCTGGCATAGAAAAGTGAGGACAAAGAAGAAATCCAGATAAGACAATAAAAATAATTTGAGAAGGGGGTAAAAAACTTTCATCTAAGAAGAACTTACTTTAAAGTAGCCAGCATAGACTTATTAATATTTTTCATGAAGAGTGACTCTGGTATCTGTTAAATTATTCTCATAAAGATTTTTGAATATAAGTAGGCTTCTAAATCAGTATTTATTAAGATCATCCTGATCATCTTTTCTTTCAATGTATCATTTACTTAGAATATTTTTCCATGGCTACATGGTTCATGATTTTTCCCACCCCTTTCTCCTACCTCCTCCTGGAACCAATGAGCAATTCCACATGTATCATTGTTCAAAAAACTATTTCCATGTTATTCATACTTGGAATAGAGTGATCTTTAATGCCAAACTCTAATCATATCCCCATTGAACCTTGTGATTTATCATATGTTTTTCTTCTGACTTTTTACTCCCACAGTTCTTTTTCTAAATGCAGCTAGGGTTCTTTCTTAAGTTCCTCAGGGTTGTCCTTGATCATTGCATTGCTATTAGTAGAAAAGTCTATTACGTTTGATTGCACCACAACGTTTAGTTTCTGAGTACAAAGTTCTCCTGGTTCTGCTCCTTTCACTCTGCATTGATTCCTGGAGGTCATTCCTGTTCACATGGAATTCCTCCAGTTCATCATTCCTTTCAGCATTATAGTATATTCCATCACCATCAGATATCACAATTTGTTCAGCCATTCCCCAATCAATGGACACCATCTTATTTTCCCATTTTTTTGCCATGACAAAGAGGGTGGCTATGAATATTTTTGTACAAGTCTTTTTCCTTATTATCTCTTTGGGGTACGAACCCAGCAGTGGTATGGCTGGATCAAAGGGCTGGCATTCTGACCATCTTTCAAAAACATCTACATTCTTTCATTCAGTTTAATCTTTCAAATATCTATAATTTCTCTATATATGCCAACAGTATTGGGTAATTCCAGCTCCAACTTCCTTTATGTATATACAATCTAATCCAACAGTTCTTGCCATTCTTGTTTTCTGTAGTGCAATATCTACTTTTTTTTTTGGTAGGGGTTGGGTGGGGGGAAAGTATACCATGAACTATGACATTTGATGCCAAAGATAGATAACTCAAACAAGTCCCATGCCTGACAACCACAAATGCTATCAGAACCAGAATCACCCAGGAAATAGGTATTTATGTTTCCCTGAAGACAGACTCTGAAGCTGATTCTATCTGCTCATCTCCTCCCTTGTGAAAGAAAAACATCTTGGAGAGAAGGATTTTGAAATCATCAGGGGATTATTTCAGAAGCAAGGCAGTACATGTGACAGTCAATAATTCTAAGCATCTGTATTTGCTGAATACTGATTGTCATCTGTAAGTGCTCTTCAATGATAAGCTGTCCTGGAACCCAGAGCCATAAACATTCCTAGGAGGAAATGCATTCTTTGAGTTAGAAAAGTTTAGGCTCCAAAGAAATGTTCCAATAAAAGTCTTTATATGACAGGACCATTCAAATAAGATAAAAGTAAGGTATTTAAAGAAAACCCTACTAAACTCTACTCATTATTCAATTTCTTCATAAAACTTCCTTTACTTAATTTAAACAAACATATTTATACTAGATATTTTAATATTTAGCAATCTTAATAAATAAGAATTTTTCATTTTATTATAAGAAAATTGAGGAGTGGTGGGTTAGAGAAGTTAAATAATTTTTTAGAAATCATAAATAAAGTATGTTATAAGTGATAAAGTTAGTACTAAGCTCTTGACACCCACTGGGCTTCAGAAGGCAAACATAGCTAAATCTCAGCTAAATATTTAACATTTTTGTTTAGGATGACATTATTTAGCTAGCTATGTTATATAATCGCAATAGACATAAATTACAGAGTTTTTCTCAGGGGCTTGAATAAATTCTCTTTTTCAAGTACTAGATTTTGTTTTGTTGGAATTTGGTAAAGTCATTTGTTTAGGGAATGCCTAGTGAAGAGAACGCTCTCTCACCCTATAAGTCAGCAAATGCTCAGCACCTTATATTCATAGAGAGTTGCTTGGAGGAGTTCTATAGCTAATATGAGACAGGGAAAGGACTTGAACTGAAATTTTCCTAATTCTAAGGCCTGCTATATATTTACTAACCCAAATATTATATAATCATATGAAGCATTATGTAAACCTTTAAGAAAATTTTTTCTTTACCTAGTTATACTTTGGTATTAAACCAAATGCCAAAATAAATATAGATGTATCTATGCAGCTTATTAGATTAATTTTATATCAATATATTTGTGAAATAGTGTTCTCCAAAATCTGATTGTGGAGTCATTCTTAATATTTTTATGAAGAAATTTTAATGAGTTTGGTAATTGAGGTAAGGAGCAATTGAAGTCAAATTATTTGATTCCTTTATTCAGCAAATCACCACAAATAGGCTCTATTCTGAGTGATTGATATCTGAATGATATATCTTTGGGAAGGAGATAGAGGGAAATGAGACATGGACCCTTCCTGAAAAGAGATTATAATCCAGTAGGGATAATAAATAATATACAAAAATATCAATAATCAAAATTAGAATGTTATAAGTAACCAAGAAGAATTCAAAATTAAATAGACTATACCCAAGGAGGTTGATGACTAAAATAAGGCATCCATAAAAATAATACTTATAACAGTGCTTTTTGTAATAGCAAAGTTTTAGAAACAAATTAGATATCCATAATTTAAACAACTGGTTTTACTAATTATGATAATTACACATGAGTATGAGCAAATATTATTGTGCTATAAGAAAGAGAAATAAGATCCATGATGAATACAGATAATCATAGAATGATTTATATGAACTGATGCAAAGTGAAGCAAGCAAGATATAAAAGCAATATTCACAATGATTATAGTAATATAAATTGAAAAATATTCAAAAAGTGCTACTAAATGTTATGAAATTTTATAAAATAATTTTCCCCTTAAGCAATATAAAAAGATACTTTCCTGCATTTTATAGAGATGGAGGCCAATGGTTGTAAAACATTGAATATAACATCTAATCTTTTCAATATATTGCTTAGTTTTCCTACATTTTTCTCTTTTCTTCCTCATTTTCATTAAAAACATTCATTTTAAAAATGGTTGACTCTCTGGGAGGGCATAAAGGAGAAGTCATATATAGAAATAAATCTAGAAAATAAAACAAAGGATAATCACAAATCTATTTTATAAAGAAAACATCAATATGTCAGGAACAGAAGTTATAAAATTGCAAATGTTCAATGGAATTGACTTTCTTCTAATGTTTCTCCCACCTTCTTTTCTCCAGAAAACCCAAAATAAAGAAGTGTGGATAGGAAAGAATAACTGGTATCTACATGTTTTAAATTTTGCAAAGGATTTTATCACTGTTGACTTATTTAGTCATCATAAAAATCCTGCACAGGAGTTGTGATTTTTGTTTTGTTTTAATGTTATTACGAAACAGTACTAGAACTGTGATTTCATTGTAATAGGTAAATTCTAGGGAGGAAAATCCCCTAAGACAAAACAGATGAATGTGCTCTACTTCTCTTTAGAGTTGCAGGGGGCTGTGACTTTCCAAGGTCACATTACTAATATGTATTAGTGGCACAACTTGAACCTAGATTTTCTTATTCTGAAGCTGCATTTAAGTTACTTCTGAGATAATAATCTTTAGATTTTATTCCCATATTATAAGTGATTAAAATGTTATTTAAAAATATACAAAAAGAAGTACAAATGTATTTTTTATATTAGAACTGTAGCTTATGTTGGAGAAGTCAGAAACAAAGCTGTTGCTGTATCTGGAATTTATCTGCTGTCCAGAAATTTTATATTCTATATTATAACCCTTTATTTTGGAAGGAGGGAACAGAGGCCATATTTCAAGTATAATTCATCCATTCTTCAGTTGATTTTAAAGTACATTTTGCATTATTAAAACTATTACAAATGAGCAGTAGCAATAAAGAAAATAAAAATGCACAGACAGTTTCATCAATCTCCTAATCTAGTCGTCTTCTTCTTGGGTATTATAATGCATATACTGCTATCTCTCAGCATGAATTGTGTAGTGATATTCAGACACAATTCCCCAGTCTCAGTATAATCTATTGATATTTGGAGTCATTTTCTCCTTAGGTTACTGCTAAACCAAAAGAGCAAAGATAACAGAGAAAAATCACCTTCTATTTTGTGCATGTAAGATTTTCCTATCAAAACATGCTATCCAAGCCAGAAAAACCATAAGCAGTCTAAAAAGCTAATTTGTACTATAGCATTATTAATCTCTATCATATAATCTATATATTCTTCAGCATTCAACTCTGTTCTGTAATTTTCTCACATTCTACTAGCCTGTTATGCTCAACCCTTATCCTTTTTTTTCTTCTGCTTATAACATTAAATTATTACTTCTTTTTAATCTTATTTTAGCCACCCTTAGATTCTGAGTATTTCAAAGAACAGTTCTTATATCTGGAGCATAAAGACAAAATTTTTAGGAAGGGAAATGACATAGCAGTAGTTCATTAAGATGCCATTCTTGTTACATAAAGTGCCTAGCACTGTATTTTGTACATTAAATACCTGCTAAATATTTATTGAATGAACAATAAAATTTGGGATGTGTGTGTGGTACATTGAATGAATAAAAAAATGATTAAGTGCTTTCTATGTGCAAAACATTGTTTACTTCTAGAAAAAAAAGAAAAGCAAAATAGATCCTGACTATGTTCTATAGAACCATCTCCACCAAAAATAAAACAAAACTAACATATCAGGGTGGTTTTTTTAAATATTGAACCACTGGATAGTGCAATAAGTTTTGGTTTCAAAAATTCTTCCTTCTGGGTCTTCAGTATCAGTGATTGCTGAGGAGGTTCAGGCTACAGGAGCTTCAGAGGCAATTATGTGGTTTCATTTCTTCCAGGATTGCTCCTCTTGATGATGACTGTGTTCTGGACTCTTTGGCTTAAAATTCCCAAGAGATTGCTTTTCATTAAGTACCTTGGTTTTTTTTTCACCTTCATTGGTAGTTTGTAACAATGGTGGGCCTCTTCTCAATAGAGTTTGTTCCCCTTGAATAATGTCTACAGGAATTCAACCGGAAGTAAGGTCAATGATCTTGGATACACCGCTAATCCCGGGGCTTGGGTTCCCTATACCTTATTATGGGAATTAGCAAAATTTGAAATAAAAATAAAATAAAGTGTGTGGGGCAGTATAATTGAAGTTCTATCATTTTTACTTGTAGAAATATATTTATTTTTATTAGAAATATGGGGAACTTCAACAACTTTCCTGAGGTAATGCTCATGTTTAAGTTGAGCAACACTCTATTATCCAAGAAACAAAATCCAACTGTTTAGGGGCAGAATAAATAAACAACCACTAAAAATGAATAAGATTCTTCTCTTTCAGAGAAGAGGGGAAAGACCATTTAAATGGATCATATGATAAGTAGATAAGTTCATGCACTATAAAACAAAAAATTCAAACTTGGTGCCTAGTCTTCTGATGATTAGTCCCTATGTACTAACTTATGTTAGAATCTTAATAACAATGTGGGCAGTATGTGTATACTTTTTCCTGTGTGGTAGGACACAACTGAGGTTGTGCTTAATATTTGATAATTCCAGGTCTCTTCCTCTTCAGGAACAAACTTTTGGTGTAGATTAATGCATTTTATTAAGGAATACAATGTAGAATAAATCACTGGAAGGACTTGATATTGGTTTTTAAATAAATTGAAACAGAGAAATTTTAAGGAATTATCTTAGATACTACCATCATGCAATAATCTCAGTAGAACAACTGAAGAAAACTTAAAAAAAAGAAATGCTGGGCAGCTGGGTAGCTCAGTGGAGTGAGAGTCAGGCCTAGAGACAGGAGGTCCTAGGTTCAAACCCGGCCTCAGCCACTTCCCAGCTGTGTGACCCTGGGCAAGTCACTTGACCCTCATTGCCCAACCTTACCAATCTTCCACCTATGAGACAATACACCAAAGTACAAGGGTTTAAAAAAAAAGAAATGCTAATATATAACTCTAAGTGTCATCTGCTATCATGGGCAATAAGTAGCAAAGGTTTATAAAGAACAAAATATGTTGGCTTTTTGATAGAATAACAAAATTAGTCAATAAAGGGAATGTAGCAGATGTTATCAATTTGGAATTTAACAAAGCATTTGATGGTATCTCATGGAATCTTACTTGTAAAATTAGCTCAAATGGCATCTATACAAATAAAATCACCTGCCTTGAAAAATGGCTGAAGGTTCCAACTCTCTGGGTGATGATGAATGGCAACAGACTGCAGTAAGAGGAGGTGCCTAGCAGGGTGCTGCCAATATGGTTGCTCAAATTAGACTGCACTAATATCTTTTGGCAAATAACCCAAATGAAGATTTATAGATAGAATTTGCAGATGGCTCTAAATTAAAGCGTTTCAAAGACTATGAAGAACAGAGAAAAGAAAAAAGACCAAAAGCCATTTCTGAGTAGACACATGGTGTATGTATGCATACACACATACCTGCATGTATATATACATATATGATTATGTTCTTTTGCACATGTATATGCAGCAAATAAATACACATATATTTGTACAACAAGCAATAGTCATATATAGTGGAAAAAGAGAAAACCAGATTGATACAGAGACAAAAATACAAAGGGAACCCAAGTTTGTGTCCGCCTCTAACACTAACTTGTTCTGCAACCACGAGAAAGTGACTTAACCTCTCAGTGCCTCAATTTCATCTTTTTGTAACTTGGACTTGCCTGAATGTGATATATTTTTTTAACATGGATACTGCTACGTCCTCTACAGGTGAGTTCAAGTAGCCATCTACGATGGCTGACTATATCTTTAAAATTGACTCGACTGAACTATTCCCTCTCTTTTCTTTCTGTTCTCTGCTCTTCTCTTTAGCTGTTCTCATCTCCTGCATCTGAAGGGTAAACATCCCTTCCCTCAGAGTGATGCTATCCAGAACTGAACTGGTAAGAGAAGAAAGCATCTCCTTCCTCTGCTTCTCTTTTATCCTTGCTCTGTGAAATGGGCTTCCAGCTGGGTTGTTTCTGCTTTGCATTGTCTGTCCTCAGCATCAGGTGCTGGAGGTGTTTCCAAGGACAGGGAATTTGAGCCAGTGCAATCTTGGAGCCAGGATTGTGGGCAGGGTGGTACAGCCAACCAGTCTGTGTGAAAGTATAAGGGGGAAAAAAGGGTAGATTTAATCACATTATCACAAAAGAAGCCCTGAGAAACCTGCATGCCTAGAACGCCAGCCACAGAGATATTTTAGACTTGGGACTGGGACTATGCTCTGAAAAATAATCTACAAATGTACAAAGGGGATGGGGGATTATTTAGGATTATAGTTTTGAGTAAATATTTCTGTGTTAAAGCTAATCTGACTGTTAGTGGCTAAAGGAATTGAAGTATAGGGGACCTTCGCTATAACTAAGAGAATAGCATCAATAGAGGCTGGAGCCAAATGGCAGAGAATTCAATCCTCTTAAGGGGATTAGAAAACTGTGGAGCCCATATAAAAACTAATTTAACTATTTTTTCAAGCTGTGGTGGCCTGGACTCATCTGGGATAAATTTGGGCCATTCATTCTTCTATGTAACAAATTACCTGGGCTCTACAACCTGAAGGTCAAGTTGTTGTTGTTTTTTTTTTTTCACTCCCCCCACATCCCACCCACTTCCCCAAACTCCATCACCAAAAAAACATATTTGACAAGAAGTCATGTAGTCTTTATATTATCATTACAAATGAGGAGCCCATTACCTCTGGACATAGTATTTTCTACTTTTCAGTTGCTCTAATTTTTAGGAGTTTTTAAATCTCATTTTAATTTATGTTTTTAAAATATCTGTACATTACTCCTGGCTCTGCCCACAGTGGCCAATTAGAAAACCAGTCTAATCTTTCTTCCATTTCATGTCCTTTCAAATGCTAGAGGACTATCATGGATCCTTTGTGTTTTCTCTGTTCAAAAATAAACACCTTTTCTTCAACCAATTTTGATATGTAAAGGACTAAAGGCCATCACCATCTTATTTGTTCTCTTTTAGACATTCTAGCTTATTGATTTGTTCCTAAACTTTGCTATGGAGAACAGTCACAGTCCTCCCAAATGTTCATGGATTGGGGCAAAGTATAATGGAATTATCTCTTCCTTAGTCTTGAAAGTTACACTCTCCTAAGTAATGTGCAAGATTACATATAAATTCAATAGTGTATTTGAGTTAATACTCAGCCTGGTTGTAGGTATATACTTTGTAATTTGTAATTTATAAGTATAGCACTTTATAATTTATAATTATTGTAAGTATATTATATGGAGCAGCCTGGTTTGTAGGTATATACTTTGTAATTTATAAGTATAATACTTTATCATTTATAATTATTGTAAGTATATTGTAAATATTTTAAGTATACACTTTGTAAGTACTACTTTGTAATTTGTAAGTATACCAATTCATTAGTAGGAGTTAATACTCAAAATTGTAAGTATTACAAACCATGCTGCTCCCTATATAAATACTGTATTAACTCAAATACACTACTGAATTTGAACAAGGAATTTATTTGAGAGGTTAGGAAGCCATATATGTGTACATATACATACAAGTAAATATATACACATGTAGTACATATTACATATAGAGAGATACGTAAAATGCATCATGTATGTTTATATATGTGTCTGTGTGTGTGTGTGTTTATGGTTATATATGTACACATGTATACCCTTAGCCTAGTCACAAACTTAAAAAACCTGAATCAAGTTTCAGATCAATCTGTTCAAATTAGGGCTTACAATTCCCTACGCATTGAATCTTATCTTTCAAATCAGCACCAATTTACAATTTATCAAATTATTTTATAATTATAGTGAAGAAAGATAATAAAAGTACATATATATATATGTATATCTATGCCTTTCTCTCTTTTGGGGGAGGTAAGAGTACTGAATGACATTTATATAGTGTTTTAAGTTTTATTTTTGGATTTTGGATTCTGAAGTGGTCCTTGGATATAAAAGGTATATCCCAATAGATGCACTTCCAAGATTTTTATGAGCTGTATTTTCCAGGAGGCACCATGAGTAGACACTTCTGACATAACTTCAATATCTACACGATGTGTAACTGGCCACCTGTGCAAACTTGCCAAAAGTGACCTAGAGACCAGAAGCTCGAAGGTTTACAAGAAGGATGGCTGTAGGAAAGGGCTTCCTTGATGTAACACCACCATGTTTTTCAAAAAACCTGGCCTCCCCAAACTCCACCAATTCTATTCTGAAAGGACAGACTACATCTGGTTTGATCGTGCTCTGGTAACCGTTATAGAATTTGCCTTTCTTTACTAGGAAGGTCCAAATATTAGCAAGTTTAGAAGATGTGGAATTCCTGCACAGAGACTTTCAAATCTAAGGAAGAAATGCTAGAGAGAAACACAAGAATGAGATATAGTTGAAGGCGAGTCTACTTCTATTCCATGCAACCCATTTGCTGTTCCAATGGAAATAAAAATGCTTTTTTTTCCCACTTTCTCACCTTTCCTACTTTGACAACCTGAATCATAACTAAAGGCAGTTTCTTGCTGAAGCCCTCTCCCCAGTAGATCTGTGTATGGAGATGGTTTGCTAGGTGTGACAGGTGCTCAGAATATTTTCTGTTAATCTAGTTCTTGACTGAATCCAGGCTTTCTATTTTAAGTAAATTGCTACTGTCCTCACTATGAGTTCACATAATAAATTCTGGCTGGTCTAAAGGGCAGGATTCAGTGGGTAGGGGATTGTGAACATTAACTTGAATAGATTGGATTTGAATCAGACGTTAGCAGCTTGTGAGTATCTAGGAGGATATGTGCATGTATCTATACATGTGTCTATCTGTGTATTCACCTGTTGAAGTATGATTTAGTGAACAGAAATACTGCCTCAAAATCAGGAAGACCAGGGTTAGAGTTCCACCTTTGTCTCATATTAGCTATGTAACCCTGGGTAAATCATTTCACTTTTTAATGCCCCAAGTAACTCATTAAGATTAAAATTTGTGGTGGAATTATTGGCATGGATTGCTTAAGGATGGTTTCTATAACAATGAAGTCACAGATCCACAGAAATACAAATATATATGTCTGTATTAATATAGGTATTTGTTTATATATATATATATATATATATACATATATGTATATATATACATGAGAGTAAGAGAAAGTGAGTGTATATCTGTTTGCACAAGAAAGGGGAACAAGGAGAGGAGGAAGGTACAGAAACACAGACCGAGAGAGGATTACCCAGGTTTTTACATCCTTTTCATCAATAACTTTTTATTAATTTTGGAAGGAATTCTTTGCAATTTTGCTTTTTCTATAGTAAAAATGAATGGCAAATGATAAACTCCATATATTTAAATTTATGATATTCAATAGATGGGGAAGTCTAGCAAGTTGTAATATTGAGTACATAGCTTTCTGTTTCTGTACTACTCATCAGTAGTCTTGAGCTTGATATAGTAGTACAAAGGTCCAGGAAACACTGCAATATTCAAGAACTTTCATCTAATATTGAGCATGGGTGATGATATGTACCTCAACTCCAAATGACTTGAAGAAAAAGCAAATTAAATAGGGACAGCACCCCGCTCTATAGTACAATGCATAGACATAGATCAATTCTAGAGAGAATAAAAATTATTCTGAAAATGGAAAGTTTAATTGAGGGGGGAACATCAATATGATCAACTATTACTTGCTTGATTAAGTTGACTAATGAATGACTAAGACTGAATGATAGATGCATATATAAAGAACAAACATGAGTAAAATGTGAATTATTTAGCAATATGCAAAGAGATATATTCTAATATAATGAGATTTAAATAAGAACAGAAAACATTTAAATTGAATACAAGGCAAAATGCTCTATGAATTGATTCTGACTGCTAACGTCTCCCATGGGATCTTGGGGAAACACCTCAAAACAGGAAAGGGTTATTGTGCAGTCAACCTAATGGAATAATGAAGAATATTTCTCAAATGTTTTCCATCATTAATTTTCTGTGATTGGGAGGTACTTTGCCATAATTCTGCATTTTAAGCTTCCTTTGAAACATTGAGAAAGGAGCAGCAAGTAGGTCACACATAAATGTCCTATAATTACTGTGGGAAAGAGCAGTGGTGGAAGACATCCTCCTGTCTTCCTTCCCTTTGTTTCCATGAATACATGAGCTTGCTTTGAAGGCCTATATTACTCCTGTCAAGACGGAAGCTCTATCATTGCCCTTTTCTAAACCCAATTGCTTAGCTCACCTAAATCCTAAGGGGATGCTCAGGAATACAGGCTGAAATGAGGAAGCTGAAATGATTTGTAATTGTTCTTCCTGAGACAATGCACCATCTGAAAGGCAAGTTCCAGGAGTTAATTAAATGCTATGGTAACTTATATTATGAGTACCCATGAGTTTCAGTGATGATTGCCTCTTCAGAAGGAAAATAAATCAAACAGAAAGGTGGTACCTAGCATGGCTACATGGTTAACTGCAAAAAATAAGTCCAAACCTGAAGATTTTTTTCCCTCAATTGAAATTGATATTGAAATATCCATTTTAGATTATATATCAAAATAAACATTATGCATGGAAATATTTTAATCAAAATTGATTTTATATTAAAATTAGCAATATTTTGTTTTTAGTAAGTTAATCATAACAATGTTTTCCAATGTTTTTCTCTAGTGTCATTGCTATTGTTAAGAACATTTAGAACTGGGATTTTAGAGTCCAAGTGTGTTGCACCTACACTTCTTTAATGTAAAAAGTTTACATTAAAAAATCTTTGCAATTTTTACTTCATTTATTTATTATTATTACATTATATATATTCTATATTATATTACATTTATAATCATTCAAATTTTATTCTTTTTAAATAATTTTTTCTAGATTATATGTCAATACAATTTTTGAAATATTCACTTTCTTATATTTTGCAGATATTGTTCCCTTTCTCTCTCCTACCCCTCCTTCTCCTTAAGAAAGAAGGGAATAAGATGTAGGTTGTACATCAATTATCATATAGTATATAATTTCACATTTGTTTTGTTGTGAAAGAAGACATATATTACTTTCTCCAGAGAAAATCCATGGAGGAAATAAAGTACCAGTTGTTTTTTCTTAAATAACCTTGAGATGTCTTTGCTTAGTTGCTTCTTCCACCCATCTTGTTTGAAAGTTTTATTTTGTACAGGTTCTCTCTTTTTTCTCTCTTTCTATCTCTGCTTCTTTCTGATTCTCTCCCTCTGTCTCTCTTTTTTTTAACACACACACACACACACACACACACACACACACACATTTTCTTCCACCACCATTCTCCACATGGTTTTATAAATGACTTGGCAGTCTAAACTGATTTTGCCCTTGGATACTATATATCTTTAGGAAAACCAAGCAAAACACAATCTTTGGTGGCTAAGGCAATTTTAGTCTCTTTTTGACCCCCCATCATTATGACAATGATTTAAATTGTACAAACTTCTACATGATGAAAACAAATTAAATGTTAAGATGTCTTTTCTTCTACACATATCTTGTTTTTATTATCAATAGTTCATTTAAGTGTGTTAAGTCAGAATTGTTTTAATTGCACATCATAGCTTTTCCTCCTTTTTAGTCTACTAGCTTTTAACCATTTTAAAAAATCTTTGCTCTAATAAGTCATTAGTCTGGCTATAAAGAGTGCTGATTCAGGAGCAGCTCTCACAACAGCAAAGAATAATTTCCAGTCTGTTAAAATGTAATCAATTTTATTTTTGTGATATTATTCAGCACTTGCCTACCAATTTTTAATTCTTTTCTCAAAGAAAATATTCATGGTATACAGTTAGAAGATTTTTGTATAACAGCAAACTCTGGCCTCTCTTATTCCTTATTCTTCCTCATTGCACAGTATTTATATCAGTCATACCAAATCCCAACTTTGCACTGAAGTCACTGAATATCAAAGCATCTGATTCAATCCCTCAAGTAGTATTCCAGTTCTTGATATTTTATTTGGAGAACCTTAATTACTTCTCTGTATATTTTTTCTGGTGTTAATTTTACCCTACAAAGATAGGTGCATAGGCTGCAATGAGGTGTTTAAAGTTCTTTTTTGGCCTCGGATACTTGCCATCCAGGTAGCCCTGGGCAAGCCTCATTCTTTCTATTTATCTTTGATTTCTCATTTGTAAAATGAGAATAATAATGACCCAAAGTTGTTCATAATTCTGCAGATCAAATGAGATTATATATAACCTCAAACAAATACATTGGAACATATCATTGGGGCAGAAATTGTTTATATAAATTGCTATAGTAAGCTAAAGTAGATGTTTGGATGTTAATGTACACATATACATATGTACTTAAAGCACTTGGCAATCCTTAGAGTGCTGTATCAATGTCAGTTAGTTTAGCTATTATTTTTATTCTGCAAAGAAGTAATACTGCTATACAGGATGACCAAATAAAACAAATTGACCAAGTGTCGGTTCTTATTTTCTTTGGACACAAAATAAAATACATTCTACCACATAATTTATTTTTCTCTACAAGGATAGCCTGTAAGCCATCTTTCTAATTAACTTCACCTCCCTTTTATTTTCTGATTTTATCCAGAGTCAGAATGTTCATAAAAATATAACTCATTTCCTCCAATATGTCACCATCTTAATAACTGAACATGGATCTCATACTTATAATACCAACATCTAAGGTAACATTTGAAAAAAGTAAAAAAAAAAGTTGTATTTTTTGCATTCTTTGGTTTCCTTTCTGTAAATCTGCTACTATCACTGTAGAAGTAGTAACAGAATAAGGACTTTTTAAAAATTATTTTTCTTTAAAAGGTTAAGATCATTCTAAAATTCACCAGTGAATGATCAGTGTAGTAGTAGCATGGATTTATTTATCTGTCTTTTGGAAGGCTTTGTTCTTGGAAAGAAAACTCAGTCTATTACTGAGATTGTACCCAAATTCTTTCCAAGAAGGCAATACCTGCTGGGACTGATATTCTTCTGGCACAGAGTTCAAGAGCTGAAGAGTTTCTCCATACTATTATAAAGAAGATGTGGACAATGTAGAGCCTTCTTTCACAAGTAAGCAATTGTATAATATTCCATTCCATTCACATACCACACATTTATTAAACATCGTCTCTTTACATATAAGTCCCTCTTCTCCCCTTCAATCCCCATTGCACTTCCCCTTCCTTCTCTCTTTTTGGCTTTATCAAGTTTTAACCTCTCTGAGTTCCCATCATAAGCATGCATTGGGCAAACTTGCTCAGTGTTAAGCTTGTATTTTTACAAATGGAAAAGTTCCACTGAGGAAGAAATGAGATGGAGCTGGTAAGTACTGGAAACAAATATATTGGAACATATCATTGGGGCAGAAATGGTTTATACAAACCACTGTAGTAAGCTAAAGTAGATGCTTGGATATTCATGTTAAAGCTACCCTCTAGGTAGTATCTCTAAATTGATATTAAGAATGGGAACAGGTCAGAACCAAAATTTCTTATACGAATAGACAAACCAAGGGATAGGAAAGAAAGTCACAAGTAAGACTAGATTTGAGTGTTTTTTTACATACAGGCAATGATTCAGTGAACAAAAACATAAATCACTAAGAAAAAAAGTATATAGAGAAAGAAGAGAAGGTACAGGGTAGTGCCTGAGAAGAACCTCATTCTTAGGTGCAAGAGATTAATACTGAACTAGGCATATTAGCTGAGAAGGAGCAGTTAAGGGGAAGAAGAAATTAGAAGCAAAAACTGAGATCTTTTCTTGGAGAGATGAGTAAACAAACTGATCACCTCCAAAATGCTATGATTCTATCTACCTCAAAACAAACAGCAGTGAAAATATGCATGAATCCCTTTGATTCAGTTGAAATATAATGGCTTGAGGTACGTGACATATTGCCTCAAATATCAATTTCCATTTATTACCGATTGCCTCAATGCCAAAATACTTTAAGTTTCTCAATAATATTTCATCGCAGTGTTTTAAATTTTATTTTTAAATTCATGATTTATTGGGAACTTTATACTGAAGAGTGTCACAAACAATGAAACATATTCACTTATCTATGTTCATTTAACTTACTTAGTTTCAATTCATAAATCATCATAGCACTTTTCAAACCCTCTACATCCCCATCTCTCTTTGTCTTTTAATTTTCCTTCAGCTTTTCTTTTATTTGATCAAAGCTGGTACATATTTTATGCTCTTATTTTTTGTATTAATTCATAGAAGTCCATCTAGATATCTTCTGATTCCTCATCATGGCAGCTTTAATTATATCTGAATATTTCATTACATTAAAATATCACAATATAGTTATTCCCCTATTATTAAATATTTACAGTGTTTCCATTTTATTCACTAATACACATACTGTTCATTTTTCAATGTGTGTAGATACTATTTTATTGGTTTTAAAATAAAACGTGCAAGATTATTCCCCAATATAGAATTGCTGAATAAAAAGACATGATGGGTATTGCAAATCTCATTTCTCTTTTTAAGTTGTATTTTTATTATTAATTTAATAATCATCAAATATAGGCTAAGAATTCCTGTTATTTTGACATTTTTACATGGACTGTACTTATATCATCCTATGCTAAAAATGTCCATATTTGTTACATTGTGAAACAAAACATATTTCTTATACTAGAGAAAAATTCATGGAAGAAATAAAGTAAAGAATTGTATGTTTTAATTTGCATTAGGACTCTGTTCCTTCTGTGCCTTTGGATATCCCTTTTTGCCATTTCATTTCTTGGAGTTGTCCTGGACTCTTACCTTGTTGATAATAGTTCTTATGCGTAGTTGGTCATCATGACACTTATTTTTAAAGTATTATTTAAGGTAAGATAAATATGAAAAAGTTCTCTATTATGACCCCCTGATACATTTTTTGGGATTGTTTTATCCTTACATTTAAAACATTTTACTAACACACTTTTTTGGAGAGAGGAGTAGGGAAGGGGAATATGGTGAAACATATTTATGTCACATCCCAAAATTCTGGTAAGGTTCCTTCATTTAGATATGGAATGGAAGAATAAAATGCCAGGGGCGAAATTATTGTTTAAAAATGTTGTCTTACCTAACTCCCAAACAAATATAGCTAATTTCTAGATCCCTTCCCACAACTCAAAATTTAAACAGAATAAGAAATTAATTTTCACTTAATTAGCCATCAGTACTTAAAGTGTACCTGGAAATTATAAGATGAAAGGGTATGATTATTTTTGTAACATTTCAATTCTATTAAAATAACTTTTATTGTGAAATTAACAATAATTATAAAACAACAACAAAAAAACACACAAGAAAAACTGTGGATAAAGAGCTAGAATTAAAGTTGGTCAATAAGACCTGGGTTCAAATTATTTGTCTGATATAGACTAGCTGAACTACAGTAAGGCACTTAACCTCCTAACAACTTAAACACTCAATCGGTGTTGTAGTCTGGATAGCCCTCTAAGACCAAGATGCAGAGAATTTGTGAAAATCCATTTTTTAGGGTCAGTTTCCTTTTCGGGGAAGTCCCAGTTGGGATGCCAGTGAAATTGCATGTTCAATCTCCATACTTTATCACTAATTGTAAGACCATATAAGATGAAAGGTAAATGATAATAATAAATGGACAGAAAATTTTGATAGGGCCTTGCAGGGAGGGACTGAAAAAAAAGGTCCTGATACTTCATGAACAAATGTACTCTCTCATTGGACATACAGTTATTTTGTACTACCAGACTGCTCTCCAGAAACATAGGATAAATTTACCATTCACCAAAAATCAGTATGTACCTCTTTTTGCACAAACTTGCCAGTCTTGAGTTTCAGCACTTTTAATAATTCTTTTCAGATTCCATCTATATGAGATAATACCTAAAATTTATTTTAATTTGTATTAAGTAATTAATGGCATTGAGCATTCAAAATAATGCATATTTTCTCTTTTGAAAATTGTTCTTTTCTTTGACCGTTTATCCATTATAACCTTAGAATTATTCTTTTAATGTGTTTTATAATATGTGTATGTTCACAATTCAAAACTAATTTAAAGTTCAATTAAGCAAGAATTGAAGAAACGTTTGGCTTTAAACATGGTACCTTATAATGGATGGCAAAATTATTATTTGCTATTTATGTATGTTATAGTTCTGTTTTATTCCTCTAGGGGAATGGCTAGGTTAAAACAACTCACATACTCAAGGTAAAATTTAAAAAGAAAGCTATGTGGCTATGAAACACTTTAATAATCAATTTCTCACAGTAATGTACCCAAATGTGCCCACAGAAATGGTACACCATCATAACCTTTGGAAATGAACACTTTTTAATTAATGGGGGACATAATTTTATGCAAAATCTGTCCTGGGAGTTTGGCATATACTTTTTCATTGTCTATCCCCACAAGCCAGTTTTATATAAAGTTTCATAAAATTCACTTCTTTTCTTTATTCATTCTGTTTTCATATGTGTTCAAATCTATTGTGGATTAGGATTCCTTGAATTAAGAAGAATATTAGAACATCCTTAGACGATAGAGGAATAATGGGGGGAAGGGTTAAAAAGAGGGGAACATGTACTTGGAACCCAGAATCAGTACTTACAATCTGAGTGTCCTCTGAAACATTGGTGAGAGGTTTGTTTCATTTTTGTTTCTCTCGCATAATCTTGATTCTAATGTAAACTTTCAAAGAAAAGAACAAAAGGAGAATGTTTTCTGCCTCCTTATGGCTGACATTTTTCTATTAGACAAACATAAGTGATAGTGTTATTGATGAACAATATGGAGAGTGGGGTGGAGGGATGCAATTTTTGTCCTCTATGCAACTGTCAAATTAGGCATGACTAGTTTCAGGAGTGCTCAGGTTAAAGTCAAATATTTTACTTGGTCAAGTTTTTGGTCGTGTGTGTGTGTGTGTGTGTGTGTGTGTGTGTGTGTGTGTGTGTGTGTTTTTGTAGAGGGATGGGCAGAGGATAAAACAAAAAAATTGCTAAAGTACTGCCTTTTCTTACATCCTGATAGAAATAATTAAATCTCCCAACTTTTCCCTGAACTCCATTTTTAAACTAAAGTAGAAGCAAACATTGTATCAAATGTCAGGATCCAGTTAGTGCTCCTGAGGTGATTTGTCTCTCCTAAAATGTTAGAAATAGGACCACATGGTTGCAAACCTTAAAGCATCATGTTAATGGTTATAAAATGATATTTTATCATTATTATTACGATATTCTCTACATAAATATTACTCTTATGACTCATTATGGCTGAGAGATAAACCTAGCTTCCCAAAGACTAGTGATGTAAAAGACAGATATTTTAAACTCTAGCAATTTGGAAAAAAATTTGAATAGGTTCTGGTTGTATTAGGAGAGGATCAGAGGAGTAGCTTCTGTCTACTAAAGTGCAACATTCATTATGTTACACAGCAGATGCTGATGCAGAATTGGTAACAAAAGTTCTTCACTGGGAATCTCTTACAACCAGAGAGATAATAGATGTAGTTCCTATCCCTATCTCTCTCCCTATCCACCTTTAACTATTGGTAATTTCAAAGGGATAAATCCTTATTAACAATTTCTCATTAAGTTCATTGCAATACAAAAGTTCTTTGGTGACACATTTATGCCTAGAGTCTGACAAGGATATTCTGGAGAAAAAGTAGTTTACTTTGTCAATGAGTCAATATCAGTCAAATAGTCAATACCAGAACTTCCTGCCTTCTCAGTCACCAAAGAAATATTATGTGATGCCCAATAATATATTGTAATATGTTTTCATTGTATTATAATACCAGGAAAACGTTCAACTTGTTTACTTGGTGATTCCCATATTGACTGGTGTATCTGTATAAACACTGCAACACAGGTGGGAGATGTGAGCCTCAAAAATACATTAGAGATGACCAGTTTGATGACATCTTTGAACTTTGTTGTCAGGGCTAGGTTGTGTGACTTTTGGTAGGGGACTTTTCTGGGAAGAGGAAGCTTGGAAGATTATTCATCTTATTCTTTTTGCCATGTAGGGAAGAAGTAGAGTGGGCAAGGTTAAGAAGAGTGCCAAATCTTTGGGTGCAGGATCCCCAATATCCATCATCCTAAATGACCCTGAATCACTATCGTACCAGATGGGATACTACATGAGACTAGGAAGTAAACTTTCTTCTCTTGTGGAAAGCTGAAGGGGCCTTCTAGTGAGATTGCAGAACATCTAGAAGGAGTTTGTCTCCTCTCCTATGTCCCCTCACCTTGGATATTAAAGACTCTCAAAATGTGAAGGAAATAAAGTAAAGAATGGTGTATTTCAAATTGTAATTGGGATGATTTTTTTCTTTCTATAGCAGTAGATTACCTTTTTATCCATGAGTCATTTGGAGTTATCCTTGATCCTTACTTTGTTGATAAAAGTTAAGTCGTGTATATTTGATCATCATACATTATTGCTGTTATTGTGTATAGCATTCTCCTGGTTCTTCTCATTTCACTTTGCATCCCTTCATATAAGTCTTCCCAGGATTTTTTAAATTCTTTTTTAAACCCTAATATCTTTATATATATAAATTTTATTTGTTATAGGGCTAGGCAATGGGGGTTAAGTGACTTGCCTAGGGTCACACAGCTAGGAACTGTCTGAGGCCAGATTTGAACCTAAGACCTCCCTTCTCTAGGCCTGCTTTCAATCCACTGAGCCATCTAGCTGCCCGCTTTCCAGGTTTTTTTGTGATCATCTTGTTCGTCATTTCTGAGGGCACAATAGTATTCCATTACAAGTATTGTTTAGCTATTCCCCAATTGATGGACATCCCTTTATTTTCTAGTTCTTTGCCACCACAAAAGAGCCACTATGAATATTTTTTTATAGATTTGGCAGTCATCAAGAAATCAGGAGCTATTTTACTGAAGACCTTAAATTGTGGTATAAATATAAGTTATTGTTCTAGAGAGAATATAGAAAAAGTTTAGTCAACAAAAATGTGTGTGGGTCTAGGAAATATGGTCTGTGGGAAAAGAATAAGGGGATTGGATTTATATTGGAACAGAAAAGGGTGGAACTTCTTAATTGTCTTCAGTTTGGGGAAAAAGTAGAAATTATATGACTGGCAATGAGAAGTTTTTTTTGTATGAACTAAAGAGAGATCATCTTGAATGGATGCAATGGCTTTGAGACTGAGAACTTTCTGACTGGCAGAAATCTAAGATGTAGGAATGTATTTTTAGCCATTCACTGAAGAGTCAACTGGTATTTATGTTTTATCATGAATGGTTACTGAGTATGTGCACATTGACAGTGTATATAATTTTCATTTAAAACCCTATAAGCCTACCTTCAAGAAGGTAGAATTTTATATTATTAAGGCAAAGATATATTATAAACGCCCTTTGAAAAATCATATCCTTATGGAATTTCTTGATAATTTTTCCACTTATGTTGGATACTTATTTAAAGTAGGACGTTTTTGCATTTGCTAATCTTAGATTTAAAAGAAAGCATTAGAGAAATAGTTGTTTAACTCCCTTTTGTTGTGGATAGAAAGATGAGTATATTAAGCAAAGTTCAGATAAAGAGAGAGAAACAGAAAACAATTACTTATTCCTTCCATTTGTAATTTATCTGTCTTATTGAAACTTTTGTTCCAGATACTGTTTAAGGTCTCAGAGATGTGAGGATGATCACTCACAACAGAACATCATCAAATATAATGAATTGATGTTAATGTGAATTTATTACTCAATATATATGTATATATTATTCATATCTGTAATTCCTTTATTATAATAAATATCCATGAATTAATTTCTAGGAATGCTTTATAGAATTTCATTTGTACTGTTTTCCAATGAAAATATTTATTTGAATACACATATACATTCACACATATGAACTCAAAGAGTACATTACTCTGAAGGTTAAAAGGAAATGTTATGAGATGGGTCCAATCTGTCTTTATCTTCTTTACTGAAACTTTCACAATTTGAACTCACATCAACTTTATTAGAGGAAAGGAGTTCAATTAGCATTTTCATTATTATCTTTCTGACTCTATCAGTAGATCCTTAATTGATAAACAAACAGCAATGCTGAGGAAACTAACATCCTTATTTATTTGGTAGTTTCTGGTAATATACCAAAAATAAATACTCAAATGTACAAATGGATCTGTGATTTCATTGAAATGATTATTTCCTACAGTGATATAGCTCAAAAACCGTTCTTTTCTCCCTACCTTATGTGACTCATATCCATGGCTTCCTTTAAATTTTCCACAGGAAATATGCCCAAGATATTAGGGACTTTTGGTGTCTTTTTTCTTTTTTTCCTTATTTTTTTTGTCTTAGAATCAATATTATATATTGATTCCAAGGCAAAAGGATGGTAAGGGCTAGGCAGAGGGGGTCAATTGACTTGCCCAATGTAAACATAGGTAGGAAGTGTCTGAGATTAGATTTGAAGCTAGGATTTTCTATCTACAGGCATGGTTCTCCATCCATTGAGCCACCTAGTCCCCTGTGCTTTTTCTTGACATTGAATAGATAACCATGAAACATTAAGGGCATCCTATACTTGTCCCCCATTTTTGCCATATTACTGACCCATCTACTTTTTCACTCCTATTATTTCTTTCATAACATTATCCCTTCTACTTCTTTGTAATTCCTTATCTCTAATGTGTTGAAGTCTGTTTATATTCACCATGTACTCAACCCCTTTCCTTTTGATTTTCAATTTCAATTTTTCTGACACTCTTGTGCCCCATGAATTGTACTCATAAAACAATACCAGAAAAAAATCACCTTGATATACGATTAGCTTATTTCCTCAAGAACATGCTGTCACATGATTCTGTCTGTTTATCCCTTTCAAAATAGCCCCTCAAATTCAGCCCATCCCATTGACAAAATGAAACTTTGAAATTTAAATTCCTTTTCTAATTGTGCTTCAACTGCACACTTCGATATCTCAAGATAAATGGAACCCAAATGCATTTCCTTTTTAATAATAACCAGGCTATGCTCCAGTGAATTGGTCTAGCAGCATATGTGGGGAAGGAAAATTACTGAGCTAGCTAGAATTCTGACAGTGTTGGGTGAATTGTATCTTCCAGGGTTATGGCCTTAACAAAACCCAATCACTTGATTATACAATTAAACAAAGTTAATCCACCAGATTAGCATCATATCAGAGATATGAAAGGAATTTTCTTTGGAGCTTAGCATTGAATACTACTGTGCAAGAGGAGCCTATGCTTTTTTTCCCTAGTGTATAAATTTCCTCACTGAATACAGAACATTTCTCTAATCTGGGGTTAGATATTGCGTTATTTCTATCATTTTGACAAACCACCAAAATAACCTTAGAAAATGGGATGGCATGTGCCTTTAAAAGCCGCCTGAGACATTCCCTAAAAATAGTTTACAAAGCAAGAGAGTCAAATTGTTGGGGAATTGCACTCTAATGCATTAGAGAGTCTATTCCTATGGCACTTAAGCTAGCCAAAGTAATAAATATAAAATGGTAATTTTTCTCCATGAGCTCTGCTCGCTGCTCCCATATGATTTCATTTCTACCCAGGAGTAATATAACACTGCCTGCTTGCATACTCCTGAATTCATGGAATGAGATACTGTGGCTCTGCTACTTTGTTAAATGCACTCAAAAGAAGTTAGCAATTACAATTAATCCCTCTGTTGTCTGAGCACAGCCTGTCTTGATTTCCAGAGTGTGAGTGTCAATGGAGAGTGTCAAGTGTCAGGAAATTTTAGTTCTCAACAATAGAAAGTTAGACTCAACTTCTATAGTCTTTCTCTTCTGTCCCACATAGAGTGATGAGTGGGAGAATTTGAGGAAGAAAATAATTATTGAATACATTCTTGTGCAATTCATTGCTTAGTCATTTCAGTTGTATCTAATCCTTGTGACCCCATTTGGAGTTTTCTTGGCAAAAATGCCGTAGTGATTTGTAATTTACTTCTCCAGTTCATTATATAGATGAGGAAACTGAGACAAACAGGGTTAAGTCACACAGCTAGGAAGTGTCTGAGATGGGATTTAAACTGAGATCTTCTTGACTTCAGTCGTGATACTCTATTCATTGTGTCACCAACTTTTTTTTTTTACTATCGTGTCAGATTATTAAGTCTGATTATTTGAATGACAACTCATAAATTCCTATCAAGATTTTAAAAATGTTTCAAAAATATTCTAATATTTAAACTAAAAGCACCATTAGAGATCATTTCATCTAACCTCTCACTGTATAGATATGGCAATAAGAGCCCTGAGAGTTGAAAAGACTTGCCATCCAAGTAGGAAGGAGAAGAGAAGATTGAGCTGAGATCCTCTGGCACTAAATTTTGTTTTCTTTCTACTCTTTTGGGTATAATACAAAATGGCATAGTATGTTGTATACTCATTTATCTGGGACAATTATGCAAATTCTCAAAAACTGCCATTTCTTTAAAGATACAGAAAGGAATTTAGGCATGAGGAATATTTGACAATTATACCCAATACTACAGATATTGATAAGCCCTTAGCAAAACATGCCACAAAACAGATACATAAATATATATATAAGACATTAATTTCTAATGATTCTAGTTACATACAAGGGTGCCTAGTTATGATATAGAAAAACTATATTTTCCCAAAAGGTTTCAGATAAATTGAATTATATTTTATCTTTTATAATGTGTAATACCCACTGGTACACAATAGGAAACATCAACAGGTAACTCACCACTGTGTACTATCTTCCTTCATTCCCTGCCTTTTTAAATTTTTTGCTTAGGAAACAATAAATCAGTTCCTGTTGATTCATTCCATATTTGTTTAATATTTATTTGCTATTAAGTTGCTATTGATTTATCACTACTAGAGAATTGATAATCAAAATCCATTGTCTCTAATCACAACTCCAGTGACTAGCTTCAAAGGACAAACTTCATTTCTTCCCAGATCACAATCCCATGAAAAGTGTTGTAGCCTATTAGTAGAGAGTAATAACCTTGCTGTAAGGGCATATCTTATATTTATGTGAAGTCTCAGGACCTAGTACAATGACAAGCTTAAATATTTGTGGTTTGATAGCACATGATCAGTCTGAGATAATATTATCAATTTTGTTAAACTAAGTTTTTCACATGTTGTGTTCTTTTTTAAGCAGGATGTTGATTCCATAATTTTAAATCAAGAAAAGTTCTTTTGATCTTTGATAATACCTTGTATAGAATATACCCAAATAAACCAAAGATCTATGATATTATCTGTAAGGTTACTCCATCAATGTAGATCAGGGACCCATTATTACTTAGTAGTAAAGCTCAGCAAATCTAGTCCCTTTACAACATAGCCTCTAAAGTTCATTGCTATATTCAGATTTTACAACTGATAAGAATCTATATTTGAATGTCTAAAAAACCTACTAAACCACAATTATATACCTGGCAAAGACAGCAGTTTGGGGAACAGAAAAAAACCTGACCCCATTAGCATTTCCTATATTTTTAAGTATCATAGACTTATACATGAGTATCAAAGAGATATTCAGTTGTTTTAACATTATTGAAGATATTAATTTTATCTCAAAAACTGGAGGAGGGGCAATGATTTATACCCAGGAAACCTGCCAACCTGGAAGGCAACCACTGTGCTCATCAGTAGTCTCTTACTAAATAAGCTTCCTGTTGAAGGAAAGTAGTGAGATTGCTGCTTGGCAGGAAGGGAAATCGATAACTTGGCACTGGGTCCCCAGGAGTAGCAGGGTGTTTCAGCTGAATGCTGAGCCCTCAATCCCCCTCCCTGCTAAGCAGCAGCTGCTCCATTCATTCCCCAGAAAGCCTCTGTTGCAGTCAGCATTTGAGGAGGTGAAGCGCCAAATGAAAACGACAGATTTCATTGCTATTCTGGTAGAAGAGATGTTTAAAAGGCCCCTTGTGCCCAGCTGCCTCTTCTGTCTCTTAGAGGTGTTGTTCTGACAAGTTGTTTCTATTTCTGTTGCATCCTGGTCAGGACTGGTTTCTTGGCATGATGGGAATATAAAAAAAAATAATTTACCAGTTTCATGGCCAGACATAGTAGAGGCAGGTCATTAGAGGATATCCTTATTCCTTTGGTTAGTCTCATTCTAAATGGTTCACATTTGACCAGTGCTCAGCTTTCTGTGCAAAGGCGACAGAGTTTTAACAGCTGAATTTAGTTCATGGCAAATCCCTAATGATTATTTTAACCTGAACTTTTAATCATCTTTTCCACTGAGTCATTTTTAGGAGTAAAATTTCAAATGCCAAATGAGTTCGTTTCAATCTCACTTGTTTTCCATCTGGGTTTTAGTTTATTGAGCAATGCATTAGTTAAGATCTAGGCACCTGGAGGAGAAGCAAAAGAATGCATATAACTTAAAGCAGAATAATTCATCTCTGAACTGCAAAGAATTAACTGAGCTATAACCCAAGACAATTAGCATTCATGTATTCTCTTGTGTATTGTGCATCCTAAATTAATACTACAAGGATATAGTGTTATGACTATAATAAAATGCTTTTTGAATGTTTGTTATTTATTTTTGTCTTCTTTACATTGATAGGAATTATAGTCCTTCAATATCTTAGTAGGTGATATTCCAGAATGCTTATTATTGAAAAATTCATCTACTTTTGCATAATTTTGTGATGAGTTCCTCTGGATTTAGTGACATTGGTCAAGAACAAATGATATATAGGTAACATTGGGACTAATATCAGTCTTTCTAGCTTGGTGCAGTTGGCACTTGTCTCAAATAATCTTGGGCAAATCAGATTCACCCTATACCATGAGATGATATCAGAGCACGAAGCAAAATTTAATTTTTTTCCTAAATACAGTTGCCTTTTCCATATTATTTCGGGGTCAACTATTCCCTTTTCTATTATTTTGGGGTTTTCTTTTTATGTAGGTAAATAAGAAGAGAAAACAAGCAATTATTGGCAATTATTCCTTTTCATCTTATTCCATTAGAATATTTGTGTGCTGCATTTTGTCAAACTATTTCTCCCTTATTTTCTTCAGACAATAACCTCTAACAGTTGCCCCTACCCTCTTTCTGTCTATCCCTACTTCTCTTATCTCCCTAGCCTTCCTACTTCCTACTTCCCTAGAGTAAGGTAGGTTGCTATAGCTGGATGAATGTGGTTGTTATTTCCATTATGAGGTAGTGCCAATGGGAGTAAAGTTCAAGCATTGATCACCACACACTCATCTTCTCTTCCACTGCACAATGATTCTTAGGTGCCTTTTCATATTGGTAATGTATACTCACCTATCTTTCCTTTTCTCTTTTCCCTATGTGTTCCTCTTACCTGTCCTTTGTTTTTTTTTATAGCAGTCCATCCTATTCTGCTTCCTTTCTTCCTTTTTTCTACACATACTCCTTTTTATTGTCTTAAAAGCAATAAAAGTTTAAGAACTTTGAATATTTTAAGTATTTTACATGATTCAATTAATATCACAAGTGTCATCACATTCCCAAGGATGACTGTGCTTGGTTCAATCTTATTAAAACCTTAATTTTCACTTTTCTTTTACCTTTATATGCTTCTTAGTGTCAAAGCTCGTCATTGAATTTTCTTTTCAATCTTTTTTTTCTGTAAGGAATACCAAGATATCTTCTATTTCATTGAGTCACTTTTTACCCCTTGAGGGTTATGCTCATTTCCCTGAAGTATATGATTCTTGGGTGCATCCTTTGCCTTTCCAGGTGTCATATTCAATGACTTCTAGTCCTTTAATGTAGAAACTGCCAGGTATAGTATAATCCAGATTGTGACTCCATATTTGAATTGTTTCCTTCTGCCTGCTTGCAATAATTTTTCCTTGGACTGGGAGTTGTTTTTTTTTTAATTTTGCTATCATAGATGTGGGATATTTTATATTACTACCTCTTTCAGGAGGGGATTGATAGAATCTTTCAATTTCTATTTTTCCTTTTTTTTCTAGGATATTAGGGGCAGTTTCCCCTGATGATTTCTTGTAAAATGGTGTCCAGGCTCTTTTTTGCTCATAGTTTTCATCTATTCTTACATTTATTCTTGGGTATCTCTTCTGGACCTATTTCCCAGATCATTTGTTTTTCCAGTGAAGTATTTCAGGTTTTCATCTATTTTGTTATTCTTTAATTTTGTTTTATTATTTCCTGATGATTCATAGAGTTATTAACTTCAATTTGCTTAGTACTAATTTTAGGTGGTTATTTTCTTTTTGAGTTTTTTTTTAATTTTCTTTTCCATTTGATCCATTCTAGTCTTTAGGAAGTTGCTTTCTTCTGTATTTTTGCCTCCATTTCCACTTGGTCTATTCCAGTCAGTAGATGGTTATTTTATTTTATTGGTTTGTTTGGTCTCCATTTCCACATGACCCTTCTAGTGTCCAAGCTGTTGGAACTTTCCATCATTTATTTTATTATTTTGATTTTTAAAACTTCTTTTCAAATCCTCCCAAGAGGTCCTTTGGAGGGGCAGAGCCAACATGGCAGCTCAGTAACAACAAGAGCTAAAACTGCTATGCCAATCCTACCAAACCAATCTTTAAAAAGCACCTCAGAATGATAGGAGTTGAAAACCAACAGCAAGACAAAGTGAGGGAGCTCTCCCACTAAATCCAACTTGAAAGGTAGGCAGAGAGAGTCAATTTTTCATGAGATAAGGGTAAACTGGAAGCAAAACTGCACAGTGAAGTGTTAGCTATTTACTTCTACCTACTGCTCTAGGTTCTGAGCTTGGTCATAGGTCAATTCTGGGATCACAGAATCCTGGCTACAGAAAGAAGATGAGTACCCCACAATCCAGACCCACCCCTTGAATTCCTAGGCCCTGTTATCACCCTGCAGTGAGGCCATGAAGTTCATAGCACCTAGCTCCAGGGCAAAATAGCTCACAGTGGCTACCCTTGCAAGCCATCAGCAAAAGAGACAGAATCAGCAGCTTTCAGAATTCCCAATCCAAAAGCAAAAAAAAAAAAGGCTGGGAAAATGAGCAAACAGTAAAAGTAATACCCAACCTTAGAAAAATTCTATTGTTTCAAGCTCTGTAAAAACTCCCAAAGAAATTTTAAAAATCAAATAAGACAGGTTGAAGAAAATGGGGGTGGAAATGAGGAAAAGAAATGAAAGAATTTGTAAAAAGGAAATAGCAGCTTAAAAAGTAAAGTTGGTCAATTGGAAAAAGAGGCACAAAATCCAATGAAAAAAGAGTTTCTTGGAAAATAGAAGAGATCTACTAGAAAAAAAAAGGCAAAAAAAAATCCAATGGGGAAAAAAAAGCTCCATGAAAAGTAGAATGGACAAAATGTAAAAGGAGGATCAAAAGAAGAAATTCTTTCTTTAAAAATTAGAATTTGCAAATAGAAACTAATGACTTCATGAAAAATCAAGAGACAGCAAAACAAAATCAAAACAATGAAAAAATAGAGGAAAAATGAAATACCTCACTAAAAAAACAATTGACGTGGAAAATAGATCCAGGAGAGACAATTTAAGTATTGGACTCCCAAAAGTTATTACCAAAAAAAAGTCTAAACATTATATTACAAGAAATTATCCAAGAAAACTGCCATCATATTCTTGAACAATAGGGTAAAATAGAAATTGAAAGAATCCACAAATTACCACCTGTACTACATCCCCAAATGTCAACTCCTAGGAATGTTATAGCCAAGTTCAAGATCTTCCAGGCCAAGAAGGAAATACTTCAAGCAGCCAGAAGGAAAGAATTATGGAGCCCCAGACAGGATAACACAAGATCTGGCAGCTCCCACATTGAAGGACCAGAAGGCTTATAAGGGATCAGAAGAGAACTGAGTTTATAGCCAAAAGACATTTTATGGCCTTTAATACTTTTTCGCCTTTGTTTGAGGCTTCACATGTTTCTTTTTTTGGCATTGTTATCCTCTTCTGAATTTATATTTTTATATTTCCTCTCACTAAAGTAACTTCCTAAGGTTAATTTATTTTTAATTCTTCTTTTGCTCAGTTTTGTACTCCCCTCCCACCCTTGTTACCTTGTTCTATTTGTTGAAGTTATGCTCTGCTGCTGGGATAAATGGAGTGTTATTCTAAGCTTGATTTGTTGCCTTCTCTGGTGCTTGGGACAGGTCTGACTATCTTTGGGTTTCTTGGAGTATACTTTTAGGAACTGGACTGGTTGACTTCTTGTAGAGGAGCTTGCAAAAGTTTTTCTTTTCCCTAGGTCAATGCCAATCTCTTTTCTTTTGGTTTTCCTGTTTTCTACTGTTTTGGGCTATTGTCCACTCTATGGGTTCATTGCCTCAGGCCATATGGTAGCACATAGGTCTCTTGTTGGGCTGCTCCTAGCATTTCCCTTTCATTACCACATCCCTAGTGTTTATTTAGGACTAGTGTGGACTGCCCTTCCATTCAAACATCTGATTGCTTTGGTCACATATAGTGTTGCTCTCAATCTACTGTCTAGTTATCTCAGGCCACATGGAAGGAAGGATGGCCGATGTTGAGTTACATCCCTCTACTTCTTGTTTTGTTGTCTGCTTTTGGCTCTGAAATTTCCTCATCCAAGGTCTTCAAAAGACTGGTATCTGGCTGCTCCTCAAATACTTTTTTTTTTTTTTTGCTTTGGGCTTCTTGGCAATAAGATGGGCTATGCTGGTATGCTGGTATGGACTCTGCAAGCCTCCAGCAATGCAGCACTCACTAGGCTACTCTCTCTTCCTCACTCCAGAAATGTGTCCTTCCTGTTTTTCTTTGTTTTGAGGCACTTTGTTTCCTATTTTTGTGTATTTGGAAGGTTTTGTTGGGTTGAACATCTCTTACTCCACTGTCTTAATTCCTAGTATTCATTCTCCCCTCTCTCTTATTTTCAAAAGCTGAGAAGAGTTAACCTGTTTTGTTTTCATTATATTTAATAATACTGTTTTTAATTTAATTAATTAAAACTCCAAAACAACAAGAGATAATTGATAACCAGGAGAAGGGAGAAAAGAGGAAGAGAGTGTAAGGGATAGCATTATATGAAATTAGTTCAAACAAAACTAATAGGGGAGATAAAAGATATGGACTTAAAGAAAATGGGTAAAACAATTTAAAATACAAGATAAACAAATGCTAGAAATAAAAAACCTAAATGTCATTTGTTTAAAAGTGAATGAATTGAACAATCCAATGAAATGAAAGAGATAACAGACTGGAAAGGTAGAAAAGCCAAGTAATTGATTGATTAAAAGAAACACTTCTCAAAAGAACATTTATTTATTTGTTTGTTTAAATTAGGATATTTTCTCCATGGCTACATGGTTTATGTTTTTTTCCTTCCCCTTCTCCATCCCCCTCATGGAGTCAATGAGCAATTCCCCTGGTTTTTACATATATCATTGTTCAAAACCTATTTCCATATTATTCATATTTGTAATACAGTGATCTCTTAAAGTCAACATCCCCAGTCATATCCCATCAAACCATGTAAATGATCATATTTTTCTGTGTTTTTACTCCCACAGTTCTTTCTGGATGTGGATAGTGTTCTTTCTCATAAATCCCTCAGAATTGTCCTCAGACATTGCATTGCTTCTAGTAGAGAAGTCCATTATGTTCAATTGTGCCACAGTGTATCAGTCTCTGTGTATAATGTTCTCCTGGTTCTGCTACTTTCACTCTGCATCAATTCCTGGAGGTCATTCTAGTTCACATGGAATTCCTCCAGTTCATCATTCCTTTCAGCACAATAGTATTACATCACCGGCAGATACCACAATTTGTTCAGCCATTACCCAATTGATGGACATCCTCCAATTTTCCATTTTTCTACCACAAAGAGCATGACTATAAATATTTTTGTACAGATATTTTTCCTTTTTATCTCTTTGGGGTCCAAACCCAGCAGTGGTATGGCTGGATGATAGGGCAGGCAGTCATTTAAAGCACTTTGGGAATAATTCCAAGTTGATTTCCAGAAAGATTGGATCAATTCACAACTCCACCAGCAATGCATTAGAACTATATTTGTAGAAAAGAAAATAAAAATTTACATTATAAAAAGAGATAAACAAGAACATTATATTATCAATATAAAAACCATAAGAACAATCCAGTATCAATAGGAATATTATATTCTCCAAATTTATCACCATCATCATTTTCATCATCAATACTACTACTACTATGACATAGCATTTATATAAATTTTCCAGGTTTGCAAAGTACTTTACAATCCCCATAGAAGCAAAACATACCGTAATACCAGACAAAGCAAAAAGAGATGTTGACAATATAATGAGATAAACGAAAAATTATTATCCTTAAGTAAACCTTAGACACTGAAGCAAAATCAGTGTAATACTTGTAATATAGGGTTGCTAGCTTCACCTTATAACCTTTATTTCTCCTCACCAACAGATTGCAATACTTCTTTAAAACATACTAAAATGCTCCAAATGACGTAGCATCTAACCTATTTAAAATAATCTTAATTATATTTATAGATAGTGCCAAATGTTATTATAGATAGTACAAAAACACAAATAAGAAATTTCAATGATCTTTTCATAGAATTAGATATATCTACCAGCAGTATAAATGAAATTTAGAATAAAAAAAAACCTACTAGACAAATTATAGCTAAAATTGTGGAGGCCTCCTGAAGAGGACCACTAAACAATATATAGACAGCAGTACCACATGAATTATTGATTTAAAATTGAGCAATTTATCAAGGTACAGAGATGTAAACAAATCTAAAAACTGATTCTTTGAAATTAATACATTGGAATACCTTTATTAAATCTGATTAAAATAAGAGGAGAAAAATAAACAAGGTAAAATCAAGACAAAATAAAACATTAAGATCATCAGAACCTAAGATACAAAATTATGTACTAGAAAAACTGAGTGCAAAATAGTGTTACCTTCAGAAACACAAAATAAAAAATTAAAATCTCACTCAATAAGTACCTTAAAAAATTCATTCTAAGAAAAGAAAAGTAAGTTATTGTCTATAGAAGTAACAAAAGCAAAATGGAAATATTTAGTCTTAATATTTCTTAAAAAGAGAATTAGTTTTTTTAAAAAAATTGATAGCAATATTATACAAGTTAAGCAAAAAATTCAGAAACATACATTCTACCCAATTCCTTTTATGAGACATTATAGTTCCAATGACAGAACCAGGAAAGGTTAGAAACTAAAAGGAGAACCAGAGAACTATAAAAATTTTCCAAATAAAAACAGCTTTATAACTAAGAAGAAACCCAGGTATATATAAAAAGAATGCTACTTCACTCTCATTTATTTTAAAGTTCTAACTTTTTTTAGCAATAGTAACAAAATAAATGAAAAGCTCTTGAAGTCATGATTCACAAAGAGTGAACACCTGCATTCAAATTTGGTGATAAAATGATGGGTTTACTTACAAAACTAAGGGAATATGTAAATCAATTTGTCAAACCAATGAATAGTTTAGGCAAGATGCAGGGTACAAAACAAATTCACAAAAAATTACAATTTTATATAATAAAAACAAAATTCAAAGAGTATTTATTGAAAAGGAAATCCCATTCAAAGCAACTAAAATATATAACACACATGGGATTCATTCTACAAAACACTTAATATTTGTATTAATTATTCTGTTAGTGTTTTATATTATATAATGAGTTATATATCAATTTAAAAATATAGCTTAAAGAAATGAAGAACAACTTAAGGAGCTTTGTATGAATATTTACTGCTCTTGACAGGGCTATGTCAACAAATGTTAATTTATAGTTTTAACACTATACCCATCAAAATTCTGAAAGGATCCTTTATAGAGCTAGATAAAATTATGTCAAAATTCATTTGGAGTGACAAATGATTGAAAATATCAAACTGAATAATGAAAAGGCAGAAAAAAGAATAGAAAGCATTTCAGGACCACAAACTAGCTCACAAAGCAGCAATCATCAGTGTTATAAGGTATTATTTAAAATATAGAAAAAAGTAGATTAACTGAGATTATAAAAGACCATAAATAAAAGAACTCAATAATATATTATTCAAAAAAACCTGAAGACATAATTTATAAACAAAAGAACCACTTATTTTCTTCTATAGGCTGCTACTACATGAGTCTTTCCCTTCTTTTAATCATCTTCAGTCACTTCCTATCCATTAATTCTTTCTAATTTGACTGCAAACATGCTAAGATCTTCCCAATCATAATAATATCCCTTATAATAAGCTATTTAATTCATATCTAAAATTCCGGTCCTTTTTTCATCAGGACTGCCAAATTTAAAAAAAAATTATATACAGTTTCTTTACTTCTTTGCTACTTACACTTTCCCTTGCAATTTCATTTTCCCTCCAGCTACTCTAGTTAAACTGTTCAGTTGCCTCATGCCTTATTATTTAGCAGGTAATAGGGAAAAGCTAGTTAAGAAATATTTAGAAGGGCTGTTTTTGTGATAGAAAAGAACTGGAAACTGAAGGAATGTCAATTTTGGAATGGCTGAAAAGTTGAGGTATGAACTAGTAATGGACTACTATTGTGCCATAACATGATGAACATGAAAATAGATTTTATATGATAACATATATATATATACAAACTATATCATATGACCTGCCTTCTTAGGAAGGGGGAAAAGGATAGGGGTAAGTGTTCAAGGGAGGGAGAAAACTTGAATTGCAAATTTTGAGAAAACAAATATTTAAAATTATGTCAACATATAATCTGGAGAAATATAAATTTAAAAGAAAAAAATCTATGCCTGCAGGATTTCATAATAATTCAATAGGAGATATATACTCAGTGGCCTTATGTAAGACTAGTTATGTAAAGGTGCACAGTCTTCATATTTTAGTTACTTATAATTGTCCTGAGAATGACTTGAAACTCTTGGTAATATCATCTTAATTTGAGAGACCAAAGTAACTGGAAAGAAAAAAAAAAGCTATGAAAATTGTAGCAAAATTAAAAAATTTAAGAGGCTATGTATAAAATCAATCAAACAAGAATTTATTAAATATTTATCATGATCCAGGCAAAGAAATACTATTAAAATAAAAACACGAAGAAAGATTAGAGAAAAATCCTTTATATGAAGATTTTTCCACTTAAGAAAGCAATTTCTCTTAAATGAGGTTTATACTTGCACTTTTATAAAAATGAAGAAATAAATACAGATCTTTCACAAAATGAGTAGAAATTCATATATTAGTAGCTTTTCAAACTACCTATCACAGCAGTGAAAACGATGTTCTTGCTAAATATAAAAAAACAAAACAAAACAAAACAAAAAACCTTTAGGATAAAATATGTCTATATTTACCCCTCCTCTTCCCTTCCCTTCCCTTCTCCAACTCTCCTCCCCTCTCCTCCCCTCCCCTCCCCTCTCCTCTCCTCTCCTCTCCTCTCTTCTTCTCTTCTCTATCTGTCTTTCTGTCTTCCCTCCCTACTCTTCATTGGTGGAGGTATGCTAGACTTTAGCTCACACCTGGTGTCTCTTTTGGTCTCTGACTCTCTCTTTCACCCACTCACACACACTATACATATCTTAGATCTATTCATGCTGCTCTTTCTTCCAAAAATATTCAGGGGCTTCTCATTACTTCCTAAGTAAAGTTCAGTTTCCTTTTTGTTATATTCAAGGCTCTAAACAATCTAATACCACCTTATCCTCCAGACTTATCTCATGTCCTTGACTGACCAGCCACATCACAGCACTATCTGACTGTAACATAACCTATGTTTCCAGCAACATTGTCTTTGGCCACATTGTTCTCTATGGCTTGAAACTACTAACTCTGTTTCAAATTTTTAATAACTTTTGAAGTCCCCAATTAGAGGCCATCTTCCCTGTGTTTGTGGTCGTCTCTGTTTTCTCTGGTTGGCGAAAATGGTGTATTTTACCTTAGCCCTCACATAGAAATGCTTTTTTGTTCCTCTATCATGTAATATGCTCTACTACAGCTATCTTTGTCTGGTTCTTATACTATACCTAGTCTGTAAGCTCCATGAAAGGAAAAGCTATGTTTTATTTTAACTTTCTATGTTCTCAAGTACTTTGTTCAGACCTCTGTAGATAATAAGGTGTGATGAATGTTTCAATTTTGAATCTCCTTTTTTATCTAGTTTTCAAAAAATTATATTTATATTGCATACATGTGTATACATCAAATATCCCCTCTAGACTATAAGATATTTGAGGGCAGGAATCTCATAAATCTTTGTAACCCTCACAGTGTTAACTGGAGCATAAAGTATTCAATAAATATTTGTAAGTAAATGGATGACATTTTATAGACAAAAAGTATATTAAGTATTTTATGAGTTTAAGTAGATAGAATAAAACTGTTCATGTGTGTAGAAAATACTATAAATTTAGATTTGTTACTTTCACCTGTTCTACTATAATGTGATTTATTGAAAATATTCATTAGCCTTCCATAACATTATTGGAGCTATTTATTCCTAGATAGAATTGAGATGTCTTATCTATTTTAAGATTTCTTTCCTCAGTGTGCCAGATAAAAGATTAAAATACATGTAGTAATTTAGAGAAGCAGATGTGGGTAATATTTTTGGATGAGGCCATCTCACTTCCTTGAGAAGTATGGTTCTCTGTTCTACTGAAAATATTTATATAACAAAAAACAGTTTAAATGACAGATTTTGGCAAAAATATGTACAGTCTAACAATACAAATAAATGTAGCTTCTGAATAACAAAATGTGCTTTTCCTTGATGACTTACAGACCTCTAAATTCAATATTGCTTGCTGTAGCCAGAGTTGCAGTTAACAGCTTCCATAGAATACACATTTCAGAGAAGTCATTTAAAATTCAATATAAAATCAAGTTCCATAGATTCCTTTTTCTCAGAAACATAATTTTCCAAAACTTAAAGAAATGCCCAATGTTGTTATTATTTAATGCATCTTGAGGAGATAAAAATGTGTTACAGTGAAAAATCCTTTGATTTTAAGATTTTATTCAGAGAATCATAGAATTGTTCTGGAATATCTGGAAAGGACTGCACAAAGCAATCAGTACGACTCTTGCTCCAAACATTGTGTATAGAATATCTCTAGCAAGAGGGAATCCAACTTCCCATGGAAAGCCTCCAGTGACATGGAACCCACTACC
This sequence comes from Gracilinanus agilis, assembly GCF_016433145.1. Lineage (NCBI taxonomy): Eukaryota > Metazoa > Chordata > Mammalia > Didelphimorphia > Didelphidae > Gracilinanus > Gracilinanus agilis. The sequence continues at coordinate 429,571,057 of NC_058133.1, read as the reverse complement.
TTCTATAATAGTCCATTCCAATTTTTTGAATATACTTAAAAGTTAAAAGATATTTTCTCTTCTTTTATTTAGTCAAATTTTAATGGCAATCCTTTTCAAGCTGGCTAAGCCTGAAGTCTATGCCAAGGGAAAACCAGACATATAATGCTACTGAAAAACTTCTGTGGTTCAGATGAAGGTCTCTCATCCCATTCCTTCTACTAGTTTGGTCGTTCTCTTGGCCTGGGTACTTCCCTCCTCAAAGATAATCCAGTGCATTGGTATGGACATGGAAGGGAAAATTAGGAAGAATTGATGGACCATCACACGTGCTAATTTTTAAGACACTACTCAATAAAGTCCTAACAAATCTCTACCTTGAAGCCTAGGAATATTGATAATCTAGCTAAACTCATTCCTTAGAAATTAAAAACTCTCACTTGACTATATTCCCCTAATCTCAGTGATTCTAAACTTCTTGCTTTCTTTACTTGAATCTAGTTTCCTAGATTTCCTCATCCTTTAGCACCTTTCTTCCATTGACCTCAACCTAATCTCCAACATTATACTAATGTTGTCCCAATCTGGATTACACAGTATCTGTCTGCTTCCACATTGAAGGATTGAAAGGCTTGAAATATGATATTCTGGAGCTATTCTGACTGAGGCTCCATGATATTTGATTATTTCTTTCTGGCTTTTTGCAGTATTTTCTCCTTGACCTGGGACACCTTGAGTTTGGCTATAATATTCCTAGTGTTGAAAGCAAATTTCTCTTTCTCCAGTGTTGCCTTTTTAACATCATCTCTCAGTGACCTAGATGTCAAATACCACTGAGTAAATTCAGGTATAGATAAGCCCTCAGAGAAAAGAAGTTAAAGAACCAAGGAACCAATGAAACAGAAAACTGATTCTACGGGCATTGCCCCCTGGGTGGCCCAGGCAAATTAAGAAACTATGATTGGTTCCTGATATGTGCTGTGTAAGAGTTAGTGGGTGGAGAAAAAAGCTTATAAGTTCAGACAAGGAGTGAGTCTTGGTTTTGGGGCATGAGTGTGGAGAGCAGAATGGACCCTCATCAGAGTTTATCTAGAGGCCCATAAATGGTGACCATAGATTAGAAAGTTAAGTATTCCTCTTTCTCCTACTTTTCCCTCTCTTTACTACTAATACTACTTTGATTTAATAAAGTTATTAAGCTACAACTAGTCTCATAATTTTAGATATTAGACTAGTTGTTTTAATTTGGGGATTCATTGCAATAGATGATCTGTGCATTCTTTCAATTTCTATTTTATCCTCTTATTCAAGATTATCTTGTATAATTTCTTGTAATATGATGTCTAGGCTTTTTATTTTGGTCATGATTTTCAGGTAGTCCAATAATTATTAGATTGTCTCTCCCAGATTTATTTTCCTGGTCAATTCTTTTTTCCAATGAGATATTTCCTATTCTCTCCTATTGATTGTGTTTTAATGTTTATTGATGTCTCATGAAGTCATTAATTTCTATTTATATAATTCTAATTTTTTAAATATTTTTTCAATGACCCTTTGATCCTCCTTTTTCATTTGGCCCATTCTACTTTACATAGAACTCTTTTCTTTATTGGATTTTTGTGCCTCTTTTTCTACTTGACCAATTTTACTTTTATGCTGTTAATTTCTTTTTGCATTACTTTCATTCTTTTTTTTTTCTTTCACCTTTCTTATTTGCTTTTTAAATTCCTTTTTGAGCTATCCCAATGCCTGAGACCAATTCCCATTTTTCTTTGAAGTTTTGCTTGTGATGACTTTGAATTCAGTGGAGCCCCTGACTGAGTGTTTGCCTTGCTATTCATCTCCATAGAAATTTTCTATGGTTACATGTTTCTTAAGCTGTTTTTTCATTTTCCCAGCCTTTGTTTTCTTGTGGCTGGAAAGTCTGAATACTGTTGATTGGTCTCCTCTGCTAATGGGTCTCAGAACTTAGAGCACTGTGAGTTATTTTGCTCTGTGACTGGGGATTTCACTGCAGTTTTGAAAGACCTACAAAAATCAGAGCCTCCCTGATGGCTGGTTCCAGAGTGTGGGACTTCAAAGAGTGGGTGTAAGGGGCACAGCTGTTGGCTTAAGCAGAGTCCTGGTGTCTGAAAGTTGTTTTGTGCCAAAGTTTGGAACCAAGGGGGCCTACACTCCTCTGTGTACAGTTTTACTTCTCCTTCCTCCTTATCATGTGAAAATTGGCTCGCTCTGCCTACCTTTCAAGTTGTTTTCCACAGGAGAGCTACCTCATTCCATCCCCTTATTAGTTCTGTGACTTCAGTCACTTTGAGGAATTATTTTATGATTGGTTTGAGAGGGTTGCTGAGCAGTTCCAGCTTTCACTGCTCCAAAGCCACTAATTTGACATTGCCCTCTCTGTGTGTTCCTTGTAGATTAAATTTTCTACCAAGTTCTGGGTTTTTCCCCAGTAAGAGTTGAAATAGCTTTCATTTATTAGATATCCAATTTTACCTATTATAATTATGCTCTGTTTTGCTGGATATGCTATTCTTGATTGTAAACCCAGTTTTTTTGCTCTACAAAATGTTGTATTTTATGTCCTTCCCTCTTAATGTTGAGAATGCTGCCTATTATTCAGACTATATCTTCACAGTGTCATTATTTTCCTTCTTGCTTTTAATATTTTTTCCTTAACCTGAGAGTTATTAAATTTATCATTGATGTTCCTGAATATTTTCATCTTTGGGTCTCTTTAAAGTGCCAATTAGTGAATTATTTAAATTTTCATTTTACTCACTGTTCTTAGTATGTCTGTAGAGTTTTCCTTGATTTCTTGGAGTATAGTGTCTATTTTTTATCTTAACTTTTGAGTCCAATTATTATTACATTATCTTTCCTTGATCCATTTTTCAAGTCTGCTGTTTTTGTAATAAGATGTTCCATATTCTCTTCTATTATTTCATTCTTTTGATTTTGCTTTATTATTTCTTGTTGGCTTAGGAAATCATTAGCTTGTCCTCGTCCAATTCTAGTTCTTAATTGATTATTTTCTTCTGTGAGTTTCTGTATCTCTTTTTTTCCATTTAGTTGACCTTTTTTGTTATTTTTTTCCTAGTTTTTTTTCTGAACTTTTTTCCTTTGGTTTTTGAAGTTTTTTAAAGCTCTTCCACAAGCTCTTGAGCTTATGGCCCTTTACAGAATTTCCTTGCTGTTTTTGAAAAAGGTATCTTTACTCCATTGTCCTCTCAGTCTAGATCAAGTTGTTCTCTGCCCCCATAGTAGCTATCAAAAGTTGGGTTCTTTCTCCTTTGGTTGTTCTTTTTTAAATTTTATTTTAAAAATTTTAGCAGAAAGGTTAATAGATTTAATTATTGGTTTTTTGATGGACTCCCTATGGTTCTGGGGTATGTTGCCTCAGGTTTCAGGATTTTTGTGTGTGTGTGTATCTTTGTTTTTTCCTTGGCAGTATTTATTTTTTCCATTTTTTAAATCCAGGGTCTAATGTGATCTGTGGGTCCTACACTCAAGTCCCAATCCTTGATTGATCTTGGGTGCTCCAAACAGAACCCCTAGGCAATTCTGCCACTATAAGCTGACATGCCACCTCCTCCTGTTGTGGCAACCAGGGACACATCCACTCTCCTGGGAGTATTCACAGCCAACAGGACCCAAATCCCTCAGCAAGCACACTCACTCATTGGTGAGAGCTCCTTCCTCACTCTTCCTTTCCCACTGCTGTAGCCCCAGATAGAACAAGTATCCAGGCCATATTCCTCAGGTCTCAAATCTCTAACTATCCTTTCACATTATGTTTTAAATTCACAGAAGAAACTGGTATTAACTCTACCAGACCATTTCAAATAATATACATTATTTTCCTTTTTGAAATCAAGACAGAATTGCCTGTTTTACATCCTGACAAAGCTCTTTTCCATCATGATGCTTCAAAGATCATGAATGCTGGTTAAGTAATCACATCTACCTGCACCATCAGTGCCTGGTGGTATGGTTCATTGGATCAAGAGACTTGAATCCATTGAGGATAACTAAGAGTTTTCTTACTACCTAAGATCAAAGATCTAGGGCTAGAAGTGACCTAAGAAGCCATCAAGTCTGACTCCTTCATTTTATAGTTAATTAACCAACATGGACTTATTAAGTGTTTACTATGTAACAGGCACTATGAAAAGCACTGGGAAACCAATGATAGGCAAAGAGAAAGTCCTTGCCCTCAAAGAAATCATATTCAAATAAGGCTAATACAAATCACTTTCTGGTCCAATTCACAGAATCAAGACTGTTAGAGCTGGAAGCTGCCTTGGAATTCAGCTAGGACAGCCCTCTAATTTTGCAGATGAAAGAACTAATGAAAAGAGAGGTTAAGTGATTTGCCTAAGGTCACACAACTAATAAATTCAAGAGGTCTGAATTTAAATGCAGATCTTCTGTCTCCAAGTTCAGAACTCGTTTTACCATACTGCATCAACTATTCCTGCCTTGATTTTGTTCTTTTTTTTTCTAATTCTTTCTTTCTGAAATTCCATGCTAGGAAAAACAAAAGCAAAATTGCATTTATAAGTAGTTCCTTATCATGACTATTGTACATTAACCTTGTCCTATCCACACCAAGGAAAATTTTTATGTTTTCTCTTTCTTTCTTTCTTTCTTTCTTTCTTTCTTTCTTTCTTTCTTTCTTTCTTTCTTTCTTTCTTT
>NC_058133.1:429439510-429566288 GCF_016433145.1 Gracilinanus agilis | reverse complement strand
ATGCACACCTATATATGTAGAGCATGTATATATATATATATGTATATATATATATTCACAAAACTCCCAAATGCTACTAACCTAATTAAGGTGACAGTCTGCTGTGAACTTAGCTATTTTAGTCTTCAGACAAGTGACACACAGTATTTTGTTTATAGTTCATGTAGTTCATATTTGACAACTTTCCAGCTTGAAAAAATAAGGGCAATTTCTCCTTTTTTTGTTTGTGTTCCTAGTGCTTAGCACTGAAGTTGGTTCATAGTAGTCGTTTAATAAATGGTTATTGAACTTAATTGTTAAGGAGAGCAAAAGCAAATGAAAACATCTTCAACAATGCCTTCTGAATGATTCTTTTTTGTGTATAATTTTGACAGAGGCTATAAGACTTTCTTAGAGAATCTCTGAGATTGGAAGGAAGCAAGCATTTTTTATTGTTGTTCAGTTGTTTCAGTCATGTCTGATATTTTGTGACTATTTAGGGTTTTCTTGGCAGAGTTATAGGAGTGGTTTGCCATTTCCATCTCTAACTCAATTTACAAATGAGAAAATTGAAGCAAACAGGGTTAAGTGACATGCTCAAGGTCACATAGCTAGTAAGTGTCTGAAGCCAAATTAGACCTTAAGAACATGACTCTTTCTGATAACAGATCTGGCACTCTATCCACTCATCCACTTAGTTACACCAAGGAGGACTTATTAAATGCTTCATATAAATCAGGTAGTAGAGTTGGTTCTGGGCATTTAAGTAAAAGCAAAACAAAACAAAACTCCAGTACTTGTTTTTAAGGAACCCACCTTCAAATAGTGGAAGACAACATAAAAGGGAGAGATGAAAAAAGAGATCATTGTAGGGTTATAGTTTGAAAGTATAGAAGTGAGGAAGATAGCCAGGAGAGAAAACAAGGTCAGATTGAGCCGAACCACAAAATTAGATAAATAATACACAAATTTAGATGGCTGCAGACAGAGGTGTTCCAGAAGTAGATGGCTTCAGGTTCTGAGGGAAGTTCCAGGATGAGAAAGCATTATTTGAAGTCCAGAAGCCACAAAGAGAGAAAGAGAGTCAGGAGGGAATGAAGACCAACTTAAACGCATCCACAAAATGTAGAGTCTAAGAAGAATATACCAATGTGAGAATGGGGTACCCTTTCCAAATGCATGCTCATCAAAAATAACCAACATATAGGTCTGATATAATCTGGAGTTTTCTACACCCATACAATTTTCCATCCTTACAAAGGAGATGACACCATACAATATTTCTTCTTTAGGACCAAGTTTGATCATGATTTTATGGTATTCACTTTACATTGTTATTTCTATTTACTTTATTATACTAATATATTTTCCTGGTTATTTCTACTTCATTTTGCATCCATTCCTATATTTTCCTATGCTTCTCTGAATTTATTATAATAATCATTTCTTATAGAACAGTTATATTTTATTATTTTACTCTACCACATTTTATTCTTCCATTCTCTAATTAGTGGGAATCTACTTTGTTTTCATTTCTTTGCAACCATGAAAGTGCTCTAATAAGTATTTTTAGTGTATATGGAGACCTTTCCTTGTATCACTTACATCCTTGACTTATACCTCGAGCAATGGAATTTCTGGGTCAGAGGGCATAAACATTTTAAGAACTTAAAAAAAAATTGCAAATTGCCTTCTAAAATGCCTGGATCATCCAACTCCAACAATTCCACATTAGCAAGGTATATCACTTAATGAAGTAAAAGGATGTCTCTAGGGATAAGGAGAATATAAAAGTTTCAACCTAGTTGGTCCAACTCTCATTTTTGTTGATTGTGATACTGGTAAATCACAGGGAAGCCCAGGTTTTTGTATCCTTACCAGAGGTCAACTCATAACTAGATTTGTTTGAGCTTTGCTCTGTATTCTTTGTCTAATCCTTAGGCACCACAATAATTAACACTGTTGAAATGCATGGATAGCTGGGAATGGAATTGTTTTAATTATTTTCAAATGTTCTGTTTCCCTCTAAAAGTGAGGGAGGCATTCTATTACCTAATCAGTTGCATAATTTGGAACGCACTGTGGTCTCACAGTGTTTCCATTAGCTTTGGTCTTTGCAGCTTATACTATTGCTCTTAAAACTATTTTATTGGTACTCAATTACTTTACCAGTAGCACATTCTTGGTTTCCTCCTTTCAATTTCACTTCAGGGGAAGGCTGAAAAAATGTACCTTCTTTTCAGGCAAACTTTGAATCTTTTCTCAAGGTAGAGTGGAATAAAAAATGTCTTTAAAACATGTGAATATACAGATACTTTTGAATCTAATTTTCCAGCTTCATTTACTGCTAGTACTTTTCATTTATCTTATCTTTTTGTGATAAATTTGTCATTTGCCCAAAAAAGTCAATGACTTATTGACTCCATGTTTTCTCTCATACTTTTCATCCTGTGCTATTACTCCTTTACTGCCAGTTTCAATTCTACCCATCCTTCCAAGGCCCAATTTGAAAAGCAAATCTATGCAATCTTTTTGATCTCTGAGTCCTCAGCCAGAAGTGATATTTCTCCCTTGTAAATTCTCTTTTTCTTTTGCTTGTCCTTTCATATCCTTTTCTAGAATCTCAGAGTGACCTAACAGGCTATCTAGTCCAACCTGTTTTTGCTCAAAATGGCCCATTCATCTGTTATGAATTGTCATTCAGTATCTGATCAAAGACCTCTAGTGATGAGGCAAAAACTACATTAAGGGAAAGACAATTACAGTTTGGACAATAATAGTTAGTACTTTTCCCCCTTCTCAAGCCAATACTTCATTCTTTTTTCTTCAAAATCTGCATGGTTTCATAATAATTAATGTTCACATCTTCTACCTTCTACTATAAGTTTTTTGATGATGATAAGTATTTTTTTCATATGTTTATGTCACTTAGTGACAAGCACTGTGTAGGGTAAATAATCACTAAAGTCAAGTCATAACAATAAGCATTTATTAAGCATCTCCTCTCTCTACCTGGAAGCCATGGCTTATTTGGATGACTGGATCCAGAGCTGGAGGGGACCTTAGAGGCTATTGAGTTCATCCCTTTCATTTTACTGATGGCCAGAGAAGGAAGTTGAGGCACAGAAAACCCAAGTGATTTGCTTAGGGTTATATAGCTCCTAAGTATCTGAATTGGGAGGATATGTACCACTGTGCTCCAGGTAGAAAGAGTCAAAAAAAAAATCCCCTGCCTTTCAAAGGCAGCACAGTCTAACTTGAAAGATAGCATTCCATGCATATTTAAATAAAATCTGCATAGATAGAAGATGATAGATATGTCAATAGATAAATAGAGAGACAGATAATTTGGAGATAATATCAGAGTGGGAAAATGATAGGAAAGGCTTCTTTGGGGAAAATTTATTTAATTAATTAATTTAGAATTTTTTTCCAAGGTTACAAGATTCATGCTCTTTCCCTCCCCTCCCATCCACCCCCACCTCCTATAGCTGACCTGCAATTCCACTGGGTTTTACATGTGTCATTGATCAAGACCTATTTGTACATTATTGATAGTTGCATTAGGGCGATCATTTAGAGTCCACATCCACAATCATATCCCCATTGAACCATGTGATCAAGCACTTGTTTTTCTTCTGTGTTTCTGCTCCCACAGTTCTTCCTCTGGATGTAGACAGCATTCTTTCTCATAAGTCCCTCAGAATTGTCCTGGATCCTTGCATTGCTGCTAGTAGAGAAGTCCATTACATTTGATTATACCACAGTGTATTCGTCTCTGTGTATAATGTTCACCTGGTTCTGCTAGGAAAGGCTTCTTAAAGAAGGTGGAACCTTAGCTAAGACCTGAAGAAAGCCAGGGAACCTAAAAGATTAATATCCAAAGATGGGGAGCATCCAGTGAAACCCTTGGAGTTTTGAATAAGCTGAATTAAATTGAAATGTGATTTTTCTATGGGGTCTCAGGGAGGAGCTAATTAATTTTCTAAGATTCCTACTGGTCTGACCTTGAGATTTGCATCCTATTTTTGTAGCTGAGACTAAAATCTGACAGCGATGGATGTCCAGTAAGAACCAACATTTGAACCATGCCAGGAGGTGGGATTGAACTAGTTATCCTCAGCTCTGCTTTATGTCTACTGTTCTTATATAATACCCAGCGCAGCTGTGTTTTCTGATTCCTATATGCCCTTGCCATGGAATACCCCGCAGATACATAATGAGGCTGATTCCCTCTGAAGCCTCATATCTTATAGTCTTGAGTTTTGAATACAACACATGCAATTGAAGCTGGCTTTTGTGGATGGACTTTGTGATTATGACATTAAACCGTACTTGAAGACGTACATTCCAAACAGGAAACACCTCCAAGAACACTAACAAAAAGACTGCATTTGTCCCACTCTGGGAGACCACTGTGGATTTTTGTTAGGAAAATCATCTAACACAACCTAGGGCACATTCCTTGAAAGTCTTTCCCTTCCCTGTTACACCAGCTGGCCTTCATTTGCATCCAAAATTTACCTTCCTCTTCTTTCCCCAGTCTAGTCCTGCTTCTTTTAAGGACCTGGCTGTTAAAAATTGAAATTACCAGACGTGCTGTATTTTAAATTTATACTAGAGCTGCTTAAGAAAATGCTTTCTGCATACCTAAGCACTTGAAGTGTATGGTTTTCCCAGGGCACCTTTGTTCAGACACTGTCCCCTGCTCCTCAGTTTTTATGACAAGGTCCCTGGTTTCTCGGAGAGCCGTGAAAGTTCTAGTATAAATATCATCACCCAGGAGAATGACCTTCTTAGTTATAAATCAGTCACATGGAGGAAGTAAACCTCCTTACTCAATGATGTGAATGTGTGATTGATGCCCTCCCATCACCTCTCCTTTGACTCTCCATTACAAGGCACTCTGCAATAACACTCTGCATTAAGGTGACTGACTCTCGGTTCTCACTTGCATGATCCCTTTGAACAATGATTTCCCCCAGAAGATGTCAGGGGAGCCGTAATGCTGGTGGGAAAAGGGAGGCTATTCTGAACATTAAGAAGGAGAGAATCTCTGGCAAAAGAAAATTATAGGTTTTTAGAGCTGAAAGGGAACCTTGGAAGTCATCTCATTTAAACCTTCCATTTTACAGAGGAGGAAAATGAGGCAGAGAGAAATTGTGACTTGTCCAAGTTTATCACAAAATAACCAAATGACAGAATCAGAATTCAGACCCAGTACTTCTGATTTGCTATCTAGTGTTCTTCATACTTTATCAGTCTCCTGTATGACTTGGTAATGATTTTCCCTACTATTATCACATAGCATTTCATTGGTCTTTCTTTTATACATGCTTCTCTTCTATTATTCTATGCTATAGTTAATTGTGTACACCTTATATTCTTCTATTACACTGCTGACTCATGCTGAAAGCCATTGTCTCTTCTGCTCTGTATGTATCAGGTGCTTAATAAATGCTTGTTAAGCTGAGCTTAATGTTGTTTTCCTTCTGCAGTCCTTTGAGTTGTGGGCTGAATATTGTATTTTTGAAGGACCATCTCATTTTGCCTATGGATTAAAATGATAACAATTTATTTCCTTTTTTCTGTTTCTTTTTTTGTGGATTAAGGGGACATAGTTGGATGCTTCAGCAATTTGCAGGAAAGAGATGGTTTCCTTTCTACATAGGGTCCCAACTATTCATTACTGGCACTAACCTCTTTCTTCTCTCTATAAGCTCTCTCCCTGTATGATCTGTTACAAGGATGCATGTGGTCTAGAGAACATTTACAAAGGAGTGTGAGCAAGTCACCCAGTCCTAAATACAAGCTGCTTTTCCCAGTGGGAAGAGAGTATTTAAAGCTGGCTATAAAATTTCCATAGGTTATAAATCAGCAGAATTAGTGTGGAAGCACATTTAATCTATATGGAACCAACTATATCTGAATTGACATGCCCATATTCTATAAGGAGCTATATGGTATTATTTGTGTGACCAGCTGCTCCTCTGTAACTTGATTCCAGTAACAATTCACTGTGTAAAGACCACCCAATTTCACATGAGTGCTTTTAACCAGAGAATCAATGTCCTCATTGGAATTTAAATTAGAATTTAACCAGATGTGGAGCTGCAGGTACCTAAATTTATCAACTCTAGCCCAATGAGATATACCCAGAGTGTGCATGTTAGAATTAGATATGACTTCTTTTATTTTCCTGTCAAGTTCAACCATCTGAGTGTTAATTTTTATGACTATAGCCACCATTGCTCTAAGTTTTATCAGTAATAAGAGAGGAAAAAAATAATGCTTATTCTTGAACTTGCCTACTGTATAAAAAATGTAGAACAGTTAGTTTATCATAACGAATATATAAGATGTCTAAGATTTAAGCTGTGGAAAGACAGTAAACATGGATCTCATTTTGTTCATTTACAATTTTCTTCTATACAGAAATATGAAGGAGCATTTCCTTTATATACAGAATGGAGATATTTCTGAAAAGTTGACTCTAAAAGAAATTCCTCTATCTAGAATGTCATTCCTCATTGACATCCACTATATAATTGGAGATTAGTCCCTTCAAAATAATATGAGACATACTATAATTAATTTTTGGATAAAATATGTAATAAAATAAGGAAAATTTAATAAAAATATTAAAGATCAGCATAATATTGGTGATACATCAGAGAAGTAAATAGTTCAAGAATCTGTGATTTCTCTGGATTCTGTAGGATCCTCAGCAATAATGTTTGCTATCCCTGGTACAATTTAAAGAATTCAAGCTCTTAAAACAAGGCTTGAATTCAAGTTCCTTCTCTGATGCTTACTACCTCTGTGACCTTGAGTCCCAGGAGTTCATGTGATCTAACAATGAAAGAAATGAATTTCAAGAAATGTTGTGACCAAAACTTTCATCATCCTGAGACCAACCTGGTATTATGGCTTTGGTATTTTGTATTTGGTATTATGGTATTCATCTCCCTAGGTAGATATACAGCAAAATTTCTAGGTCTGTATTTGAAGTCCTTTTTGCATGGATAGGACCTGCATGGGCAGAAAGGTTGCATAGAGGACAGAAAATTGGGCCCAGTATCAGGAAAACTCATATTCTTAAGTTCAAATCTGGCCTCAGACACTTAGGAGCTGTGTGACCCTGAGGAAATCAATTATCCCTGTTTGCCTTAGTTTCCACATCTGTAAAATGAGCTGGAGAAACTCCAATATTTTTGCCAAGGAAATTCCATATGGGATCTGGAAGAGTTGGAGAAGACTCAAATGACTGAACAACAACAGCAACAACAACAGCAGGTAGTCTGGTCGATAAGTAGATGTACAGTGTTTAGTTCTGTACCTGAAGTCTTTTCAGATAGGTAGGATTTATCTATGCGTATCTTTCACCAATGAAGCTTTTATGATTTTACAGTTATTCTATGATATAATAAGACATCAGGAGGATTATAACAAATAATCCATTAATAAATGGCTGAGGTAAGTCATAATATATAAATACTGAAAATGCAATGATTTAAAAAAAATTATAATGATCATTGGGTAAAATGATGGAACCAGTAGATGAGGTAGGAAAGCCAAGAGCAGTACATGATAGGTCTTGTCTTGTTAATCCTCATCTTCATGTTACTGATTGAGTTTCTAAGGGAAATAGTTTGGAGGGGAAAACTGTTTCAATGACTATAGCACTTCAATCCACTTCTTTCTTCCTTCCTACTCTATCAGTCATCTTGTCTTTTACTTCCTGTCAGCCCTTAGATAGGGTTACCAAAACCCAAATCTAATAATAATAATAATAATAATAATAATAATAATAGAATACACAATTAAGCAATCTGCATTGTAACAAATGTAAGCTTAAAAATGTAAAAATTAAATTAAATGTTCAATACTTGAAGTATTATATTTTATAAAGTTCATTATCTGACAAAATAGAACCACGTGACTAAGTTTTTCTACCTGCTCAAAATCCCTGATCTACCAAAACCTCCAACAGGAAGGAAAAAAAGCTAGACATGGAACTCCACCCAATTTATATCCTGTCTATGTCAGCATGTAAAGACAGGAAGTGAATAGGATGCTGGGAATAGTAGTTTTGCTGGGGATCATAATTTTTAGGGTAACCAATTCAAATTACACACAAAACAATATATAAAATTTATAAAGCTTTAAGGTGCTTGACATATATCATCTAATTTAGGCAGTTAAGTGGCATAACTGACAGAATGTAGGATTTGAAGTCGGGAAGATGAAAGTTTGAATTCTGACTCTGTCACTTACTAGCTGTTTGTCCTAGTTAATTCACTTTAACTTCAATGTGCTTAAGTTCCTCATCTGTAAAATGGAGATTTTATTGTGAGGAAGAGTTTTTATGAGAATTAAATTAGTTACCAAGTAAAATGTTTTGTTGCTGTTCAGTCATTTTCAATTGTCTGACTCTTCATGGCCCCCTATGGGAAAGGTACTAAAGTAATTATTTTTCCCTTCTGTAGCTCGTTTTACAAATGAGGAACCTAGGTAAATAGGGTTAAATGTCTGAGGCCAGATTTGATCTCAGGAAGATGAGTCTTCCTAACTCCAACCCTGGCACAATAGCCACTATGCCACTGTTTTGTAAAGTGCTTTACAAACTTTAATGTTCTATTATAAATGCTTGTTATTATTGTTGTCATTCAGTCATCCGACTCTTCATGACCCCCAATGGTGGGTTGGTTGTTTTTGGCAAAGATACTACAGTGGTTTGACATTTCCTACTCCAGTGGATCATCTTTTGCCAGAGTTCTCCACTATGACCTGTGTATGTAGGATAACCCTGCAAACTCATAGCTTAATTGAATTATGCAAGCCCCTCCCCTATGAGAAGACAGTGATCAAGGAGGGCCATATACATGTTAGATATTTCCTATTAAATTTATTTGTTCCTTACAACAACTTTGTGAGGAAAATCCTATTATTATCTGCATTTTATGAAGGAGGAAACTAAGAGGCTAAATTATTTGCTTGAGGTCAAGAAGTAGGTATGTAAGGCAAGGTTTGAACTTAGGTCTTCCTGTCTTCAAGTCAAGCTTTATATACTTTGCCATAAACCAATTGGGAGCCATTTGACAACTGATTAGACCTGCAATGGATCTTATAGGCCATCAAGTTCAAAGACCTTGCTTTACAGATGAGGAAACTGAAGCTCAGAGTCACTATATGATTTACCCAGTCATACAACAAGTAATTATTTAAGACTAGATTTGAAACTGTATCTTCCTTGACTCCAAGTCTCACTGTATGATGCTATGCTATATATTTTTACAATTAATTTACAATTTTACAATTAATGTACAATTTTACAATTAATTTACAATTTTATAATTAATTTAAAATTGTATAATTAATTATATTAATTACAATTAATGCTTCCATATCTATGTTCTTACAGAATGACATATTATAAGAATTAGAAATGACCTTGGGGATCATCTTTTGTTGTTATTTTTATTGTTATTGTTTTTGAGTAGTATTCAGTCATGTCCAACTTTTTGTGACCCCATTTAGAGTTTTCTTGACAAAGATACTATAGTGATCTGCCTTTCCTTCTTTGATCCATTTTACAAATGAAGAACTGAGGACCACAGGATTACACAACTAGTAAGTGTTTGAGGTCAGATTTGAATTTAGGAATATGAGTCTTCCTGACTCCAGGGCTAGCACTCAATCCACTGGGCACACCTATCATCTAGTCCAAGTTCTATTGGCAGTTACTCCTAGTTAGTGGCAAAAACAAAACAATACTCTAAAAACAGAGCAAGCCTTACAGGACATCAGTACATGTCCCGTTATCCCTTTTGCCCTCCTCCCCCATTTGTTACCAAATCAAATTAGGACCTGGAATGATTTCTTAAAAACTGTCCTCCTCCCTTTTAAAGACAGCCTGCTCTGCAGCAGGAACACCTGGTCCCTAAAAGCCCAAGTTCCTCAGACATTAGCAGAAGATTGGCTCAGAAGAAATGTTTTTCAAGGATGGAACTCGTCCTGGTTACATCTGATTATCGTTCCTTCCCCAGGTGCAGTCATCTAGAAACCCACGAAGTGAGCAAAATCATCAGACACATAAGGCAAAGCACTCTGAGGGTGTAAACACCATGAAAGTCCTCCAGCCGGAGGAAAGGACATCGAGGAGGGGCACTAGGAAGAAATGCACCGAAATGTGACTGTTGCTATGTGACATCCAGCTACAAAATCTCAGCAACCGACCTCTCCACTCTCTCTCCCATCTATTACTTCCCTCTTACCTCATCATCAAACATAAGATTGTCTGATCAGTTATATGGCAGCTTATTTCCTATTGTTTGAAGGCTCTTTGTTCCATTATTGCAAGCCAAACAGAATTGAAATCACATGTGGTCAATCGAATCTTTGGGCTAATGGAATCAGCCCACATTTCAGTATGGATATCCCCTCTCCTGGTCTCTAGCCCTAAAAAGATAAATCATCCAGTGGTTATAGGTAGAAAGTCAGGGGTTCATTAGTTTTGAACTAGAAGGTAAATTAGAGGTAGACAGTCAGGGGTTCATCAGTTTTGAACTAGAAGGTAAATTAGAGGTAATCTAGTCTAATTCACTCATTTTATAGTTGAGGAAACAGAGATCTAGAGAAGTTAAATATCTTCTTCAAGGTCATGCAGGTACTAAAGAAGCAGAGCTTCAGATTTTTGTGAAAACCTGGATTAATCAAAGCAACTCTATCTGTCTCAGTTTTTGTATGTAGAAAAATAAGAATAATAATAGCACATCTCTCCCAAGATTACTGTGAGGATCCAGTGAGATAACATTTAGAAATCATTTAGTAAATCCTAAAGCCCTGTATAAATGCCAGCTATAATTATTTTGCTCTGATACACAGGTTTCTCAGAAGAAAATTTAAAGAAAAAGGAGATAGTGTAGGGAAGAAAAAATCTGAAAGAAGATGAGATTTCAAGTCCTTAATTTAGAGGAAATAGTTCTCTACCCACATGTTGAGAAAAGAAACTGGAAGAAATGACTGAAGAAATGTCAGGCAAATTCCCCCTCCAAAATGAGATATATTTCTCTACCTCACAGTTTTCCCTGCCATGATCTAAACATCCATCTCTAGATGTAATTCTAATAATAAGCCTCAGGACCTTTGGCTGATGTCTGGGGTGTGTAAAACAATTCTACCCAGGTAACATGCAGGTAGAGCATTGTACTGTCTATCTCAATGGTAAAATAGTAGGGGGAGGAGCTATGATGATGATGATGATGATGATGGTGTGTGTGTGTGTCTGTCTGTTAGTCTGTCTGTGTGTGTAAATGAGAAATTAAGGAGTGAAGTTAAGAGGTAAGACTGTCCCTGAATTTCAAAAATTTAGCCACATATATTTGCCAAATGAATTTTTAAGGTTCTTGAAACCTGAGTGGGGAGTGGGTTGGAATAATACCCTCTTTTGTCATTAGGTTGATCAACTCTAAATCTTGAGGTTCCTTTTACCTATAAACCAGCAATAGGGAGAGAGGAGGAGGATACAAAGTGTGATTTTCTTTACTCTCCATCCTTTGCTAAGGTGTCTGGGATACTACTTTACAGGGCCAACACTAGTCACTCATCTTTCCTCGGTGATCTCAATAGCATGCAGGAGTAGTCATGTAGAACTTGAGTGTAGAAGTCTTGCTACTGAGTGGTTCTTTGAAAACATCTTTAAATCCTAAAGGCAGACTTACATCCACCCCTGTTAATGAAGAAATAGCAGTTAAGGCTCCCAAAGGGTCTTCCCAACAGCTTTGATAAGTGCCAACATAACAGCCCTTCCCCAAACGCTGGCAAATAGAACCATCACAACATATCATAATGAAAAATGTGTCATCTATTGATTTTCTAGCTACCACTGGCTCTTGGTTAACACATATCGTAGACACTTTTTCTAATGTCACATGCCATTGTCCTAAGTTAAATGTATTTTAGAAAGCAGAGATGACAGATATGATGTGACAACCACCGTTTTGCAATTATAGTATGTCTTTGAAGCTGACATCTACTAATTTATCCTCAACACATTCCTGTGCAGACAGGAGTTATTAGCAATTATTTTTAGAAGAAAAAATTGAATCAGAGTGTTTAAAAGGCTTGCCCAATATCACATACCCCAATCCAAAGTCCTATTTATTTTTCCATGAGGCCTTATCCAAGACTTGAAAAATAGAAGACAAACAATGAAACCATAAAAGAAACAATTCCAAATATTTTGGTGAATAACCAGCATCTTGTCCTGGACCCTTAGGCAGGATTATCCCTGGAGAGGGCTACATTTTTCTTTGATTTTCCCTTTCTTGATAGCAAGATACATGAATTTCTTCCTGGAGATAGGGGATACACACTTAGTAACAGTCTTTGAAAAGTGAAAATTTACAACTCATTCTAAGATAAAAAGCCTAGGGGAAAATTTTCAGATATTGTCTAGCCATTAACATTAACAGAGTAATATTACATGGTAAGATTCTAAAATATTTTTTAAAAAATACACCCCCTCATCTCCAGAAAATATCAAATAGTGCTTGAAATTCTTGCCAATGGTCATGGATTCTTGGAACTGGAGACCTGGATCCTAACTACCTTTCTTTATAATATCCCTTATCTGTGGCCACTCCACTCAATGACCTACTTAATATTAACATCAACATAGGCACAAAATTAGAACATATTTTCTCCCTAAAGGTCATGCTCACCAGTTTCATGGGATATTGCCTCCAAAAATATCTAGTTATATTATAACAATATTCTCAAGGTACTCTCCCAACCTCTACTGGCATTTGGAAGGCAAGATCCTAAGAAATCAAATACTAAGTCTATCTACCCTTAGGGCCCAATCAGTTTTCATTCTGATTTTCATATCTAAACTACCTCTCCTTAACATCACTCACCTATTTGCATTATCTTCCATTGAAATGTAATCATGTTGAGGCAAGGAAATGCCTTCTTTCCTTGTATTTGTATTTCCATGTCTCAGTATGGAACACATAGTTAGAATTTAATATTTTCCCATTTCTTCATTCAAACTGGATGCAAATAATATACCACTATGAACTTTTATTTCACTATTTAAACATGAAAATTAATCAGTGTTGACACACCCTCCATTAATTTGCACATTCTCTGTTTCTTAAGTGTTCATGAGTTCCTGGTTTAAAAAAAAATCAATCACACAGTGACAGTCCTCGTGACCAGGTTTTCTGAACCTGTGATGATAAGGAGAAGACAGAATCTATTACTGAGCCTTTAATAATAATAGCTCCCACTAATAAGGAACTTTATAGTTTGTAAAAGTATTTATCCACTTGATGGTCACATGAACCCTTGAAGATAATGATTTAAAAATTTTTTAAATCATCTCTATTTTACATAACAGGAAACTGAGGATTAGAGAAGTTAAGTGACTTATACAAGGTCAGGTAGTATCAGAGGGGGTATTTAAACCCAAGTCTCATTTGACTTCAGTTTCTTTAGTCTTTAACTATATTAAATTGCCTTCTTCACAGTAAAATCTAAAAGAACTTGAGCCTTCCTAATATATCAATTAAATATGGAAATTCTTGGATCCCAGCTACTGGGGCAAGAACTCATTATTTGGGAAAAAAAAAAAAAAAAAACATCTCCTGGGAAAACTGGAAAGCAGTCTGGCAGAAAACTAGGTTTAGACTAAAATTTCATACCTTATAGCAGGGTAAACTCAAAAAGAGTAAATTACATAAAAGATGATTGCATAAGAAAATTTGAGAAACAGAAAAGAATCATCTTCAACATCTATAGATAAAGGAAGAGTTCATTGGATAATTTTGATTACATTAAGTTAAAGAGGTTGCATAAACAAAAATATAGTCAAAATTAGGAATTTTTTACAGTAAATTTCTCTGAAAAATGTCTCATCTCAACTATATAGGAAACTGAGTCAGATTTGTAAAAATATGAGCCATTATTCAACTGATAAATGGTCAAAGGATATAAATAGGCTGTGTTCAGAAGTAAAGCTATCAATAGTCATATAAACTGATCTGAATCATTAATATTTAGAGAAATAAAAATTTAGAACAACTCTGAGATAGCACCTAATTCTGTTCAGATTTACTAATATGTCAGGAAAGGAAAAGGACAAATGCTTGAGAGAATGTGGAAAAATAGGTACATTAACTCACTTTTGTTGGAATTGTGAACTGGTCCAACCATTCTAGAGAACAATTTGGAGCTATGCACAAAATGTTATAAATTAGTGCATACCATTTGACCTTCCTATGTTTTTTCTTCCTTTTTTCATTCTCCTCTCATGATCTGTCTTCCAAATGTGAAATTGATTTTGTCTGTATTTTTCCCTCCCCAAATTTATCATCTCTCTTGAGTCCTCTTCTTTTTCTCAGTTCCTACTTGTTTTCCCATTGTGTATAATATATTTCTACACTACACATTAAGCTAAGTCTCCTTTATCTTTAGCATTTTAGTCCAGATACCAATTTTCCTATTTCTGAACTCTAAGAAATTTATTCTACAAAATCTAATGTCATAGTAGAACTATCCCTTCATTCCTACTCTTTACCTAATGTGATAGACCAAGTGAAAGGGGGTACTATCATAAAAACAAACAAACAAAAAAGCCTCATATTGTGTTTTAAGTCCTTTCACAATTTTGTATTCATCTAATTTTCCAAACTTATTTCATTTAACTCTTGTTCACATTCTTCTCCCATTACCTTATATCTATGACTCTGTGTAAATGTTATAATCCTCAAGTTGAAGGTCCTTAAAGGCAGATCATCTTTGTTTGAGTAGCACTTAGCAAATCACCCCACATATGCTGTTTTTATTTATTGTTGTTCTGTCATTTCAGTTGTAACTGATTTCATGACCATGGATTTTTCTTGGGAAAGATATTGGAGTGCTTCCACATTTCCTTGTCCAGCTCATTTTACAGAAGAGTAAAATGAGTCAAACAGTATTGAGTGACTTGCCCAGGGTCACACAGCTAGTAAGTGTCTAAGACCAGATTTGAACTCAGGAAGATGAGTCTTCCTGTCTCCAGGGACAGCATTCTCTCTGCTGTGCCACCTCACTGCTCCACATAATGTTGTAAATTCATACATTTTTTAAATTGAATTCAAGTCCAGTGATATGGAATATATCCCCGCCAAGATTTTGATTTCCATCTCTTGATTCTCACATGCTTGTTCACAATTCTTCAAAATTATTCCAATTAAGCCACATCCTCCTTAAAAAGTGACCCCAGAACTGAAATCATCACTCAAATGATCTGATTACATGACCGAGTGTGCAAAGAACATTAGGATGGTTAGCATCTTTCTTACTCTTACTATTGTCATTTGACTAATTCAGCCCAGGATCAGATTGGCAATTTTAGCCTATGCCATATTGTTGGCTCATATCAAGATTTTGATTATACACTATAAACCCCTTCTGTCTTTGTTACATTAACTCCTATCAAACCAAGTTGCAGTCTTTTTTTAAATTTCTGTAACTGATTTTTAAACCTAAGAATAGATATTTGATGTATATTCTAGTTAATTTTACTATTTTCTGTTAAGGATTTACTATTTCCAAGGTATGTTCTGAGAACTGTAATTACTAAGGAGAAAAATGACACTATACCTTCTAAAGAACTTAAAGTCAATGGATAAAATCAAATTTCTTCAATAACATTTCACAATTAACAAACAGATGCAGATGATACATAATCACATTGAGTATAGTGCTTATTTCCTGCCACTAAAATGCACTTATTTCAGTAGAACAAAATTCAACCTTTCAAAAACTTTTTAGAACAAATTGTCTCCTTATCAATACATTAAGATCACTCAGTTTATCTTGGAAGAAAATAAAAGAAACAACACTATACAATAATGCACTGATAATAAATATGAGAGAAATCTATTGTTCACAAAATAATTCATTATAATGAAAAAGGATGTCTAGGATGGAGACCTGATCAAGGAAGGATTCTTTCTTAATGGATTGATTATTTAGATGTTTTCATTTGTGGATAATATAGTACTGACTGTATCAGGTTCCAGATCATTGAAAAGCCTCTATGAAAGGATTTGTAATCAGTCTAAAGAGTTCAGCTTGTCCATCCACTTGACATGGGGCACAGCCTTTCCCTAGACACCCCAAAATCCCCGATTGTGAACCAGGTCAGAGGGTGCATTGTCCTTGCATTCCTGCAGTGCTAGGGAAAGTGTCTTTGAGCTGAGATGAAGATTCCCTCTGGCCTCATTCTTTTTTTTTTTAACATTTATTAATAATCATTTTTAACATGGTTACATGATTCATCCTCCTACTTTCCCCTTCACCCCCCGCACTACCCCCTCCCATGGCCAATGCACATTTCCACTGGTTTTGTCATGTGTCCTTGATCAAGACCTATTTCCAAATTGTTGGTGGTTGCATTGGTGTGGTAGTTTCGAGTCCACACCCCCAATCATGTCCACCCCGACCCATGCGTTCAAGCAGTTGCTTTTCTTATATGTTTCCTCTCCTGCAGTCCTTCCTCTGAATGTGGGTAGCATCTTTACCATAAATCCCTCAGAATTGTCCTGGGTCATTGTATTGCTGCTGGTACAGAAGTCCATTACATTCAATTTTGCCATAGTATATCAGTCTCTGTGTACAATGTTCTTCTGGCTCTGCTCCTTTCGCTCTGCATCAGTTCCTGGAGGTCTCTCCAGTTCTCCTGGAACTTCTCCAGTTTGTTATTCCTTTTAGCACAATAGTATTCCATCACCCGCATATACCACAGTTTGTTCAGCCATTCCCCAATTGAAGGACATATCCTCCTTTTCCAGTTTGTTGCCACCACAAAAAGCGCAGCTATAAATATTTTCGTACAAGTCTGTTTATCTATGATCTCTTTGGGGTACAAACCCAGCAATGGTATGGCTGGATCAAAGGGCAGGCATTCTTTTATAGCCCTTTGAGCATGATTCCAAATTGCCAGCCAGAATGGCTGGATCAGTTCACAACTCCACCAGCAATGCATTAATGTCCCAATTTTGCCACATCCCCTCCAGCATTCATTACTCTCCCCTTCTTTCATTTTAACCAATCTGCTAGGTGTGAGGTGATACCTCAGAGTCGTTTTGATTTGCATTTCTCTAATTATTAGAGATTTAGAACACTTTCTCATGTACTTATTGATACTTTTGATTTCTTTACCTGAAAATTGCCTATTCATGTCTCTTGCCCATTTATCAATTGGGGAATGGCTTGATTTTTTATACAATTGCTTTAACTCCTTGTATATTTGAGTAATTAGACCCCTGTCAGAGTTTTTCGTTATAAAGGTTTTTTCCCAATTTGTTGTTTCCCTCCTGATTTTGACTACATTGTTTTTGTTTGTACAAAAGCTTTTTAGTTTAATATAATCAAAACCATTTAATTTACATTTTGTAATTTTCTCTAACTCTTGCTTGGTTTTAAAGTCTTTCCTTTCCCAGAGATCTGACAAGTATACTATTCTGTGTTCACTTAACTTATTTATAGTTTCCGTCTTTATATTCAAGTCATTCACTCATTCTGAATTTATCTTGGTGTAGGGTGTGAGATGTTGATCTAGACCTAATCTCTCCCATATTGTTTTCCAAATTTCCCAGCAGTTTTTGTCAAATAGTGGATTCATGTCCCCAAAGTTGGGCTCTTTGGGTTTATCATACACTGTCTTGCTGATGTCATTTACCCCACGTCTATTCCATTGATCCTCCTCTCTGTCTCTTAGCCAGTACCACACTGTTTTGATGACTGCTGCTTTATAGTATAGTTTAATATCTGGTACTGNTATCTCTTGATAAAAGGGTAAGGGTAAAAAGGGGCTAAAAGGGCAAAAGCTCAGAACACATATCCTCTAGGAGGCAGCATTCCATTTGTTCTGTCTCCCTCAGCTATTCAATTTGACTTAACCATTTGACTTACATTCAAATGAATAAATCACTTATTTTAATGTTAGCTTTTGGAGTCTCTCATTCTTGACAAGGGTAACCTGCCCAAATCCAGGGTTTTTTACCTAGAAGCTCTCCTACAACACACTCAAGAAAGACCATTGGTAACTGGATGAAAAATGTTCATTTTTTTATTTCATTTCAAATTTTTTATGAAATTTTTAATTCATTTCAATATTTATTTCAATATATATTTGGATGAACAACTCATATAATTTGTACAATATGCTATATATATGTATATATATATATATATATATATATATATGAATTAGAGAAATTAGATAAACAATGAAAAGTGTCTAGAGTTGAAAAAGAGGAGAAGGAAATAGACTCAATGGCTTTTAGGAAATTAGAAATCTCAAGCAGCCTATGAACACAAAGGCTTACTTTTTATCAATTAATTTGATATAGGAACAACACATGAATCAACGTATTTGACCTATGAATCATATCTCCAAACAATTAAAGATAACTGTGATGTAGAGGTAAACAGAGGGGCACCTAGTGAGTATAAGTAGACTAAAACATATAATAGATGACAAACTCCAAGGAAAAGAAGAAAAATTATATTGTCAAAGAAATGTATCATGAGAAGGCTTGACATATAACATGAACAAAAATTCATAGACAACTGGATCCTACATTGGTGTCTATTCAATGTTGAGAGAAAGGATAAATGACCCCCAGCAAGTTGTGTGCATACTTAATGGCAAACTTTTTTTTTAGAAAAATATTTGTTACAAAGAATACACTGTCATTTTAAAACATACAGAAAACCAAATTTGTCTAAAAATCTTATACTAATCTAGCATAATTATATGGATGGGACTCACAGGATAGGCAGAAATAGAGAAGAGTCAGTCTTTAACATTGCATGAAGTCATAGATCTGTTAGATGATGAAATAGTAATCTATCCTATTATCTATTTCTCTATGATTGTTGCATTTATAAATTCTTCTATAAAATTATTGAAGAGAATAAAGTACATAGAGAGAGGATGATGGCTTACAAACTAGACACTTCAGGCTTACATAAGTCAGAGAATCAAATATATTTGTAGCAAGAAGGGACCATGAAAGGCTACAGGATCATAATTTCTAAGCTAGAAAAAGCAGGTGATTGCATTCAAGCACCACATTTTAGAAAGGAGGAAACTAATGTCCAGAGAACTTGTGTGACTTGAGCTAAGTCATGGAGGTAATAAGCAGCAGAACCAGAATTTAAACCAAGGTGTTATTGATTATAAACCTCTTCTCATTCCACTGAACTCAAAGTTCCCTTATATTGTGGTAGTATTTCCAGAAAATATTTAACATACAAATATTATTTAGTAGAAGTAATATTTTCACTTATTTAAATAGAAAATATCAGATTTGCAGGTAGAACATGTGAATGGCATGTTATCAGGAAAATCTCTGGTAGGCAGGAGACAAAATTTAAGGCTCTAGGTATCCAAAGGAATGATTCAAAATTCAGTTTCTAGATATCAAAACAGTTAAGAAAACAAGGACAATAAGAAAAAAGAAAAAATTTGGTTTATTCTAACATTTTCCTTAAGCCTAGACTATGCCTTCTCTCTTATGAAATATTTGCCTGCGATAGTATACATATAGAATCAAGGGATTTGGAGATACAATTCAACACAATCCAAATAAAAAATCATTTATTATATTTCTGCTATATACCTAATACTAGATTGTGTCCTGAATATTCAAAGATCAAAGTAAAAATGGTCCCTGTTCTAATGGAGTTTTTATTCATGGATAGGGAATGGACAATATGTATTGAGATAAGTAAATACAAAAAATATTAAAAGGAAATATATTTCGAAAGAAGATGCATGTTAACAGTCAAAGATCCAGAAAGTTCTAGTATAAAAATGAATAATGGTATAAATGGAGCTAGAGATTATGAGAAGGGAATATGAAGAGAGAGTATATCGTAGGTTTATTTAACTGCCTGTGCAAATGTACAAGAGAGAAAATATGAAGTCCAGGGAGTGGTAGATTGTCCATTTTGATTGGAATATAGACTTTGTGAAAGAAAGTCATGATATCTGAATCTAGAAAAATAGTTCAGAGCCAGACTGTAAAGAACCTTATAAACCAAGTTAGAGGAATTTGGGACAGAAGCTTCTTGAGTAGGGAAGTGGTATAGTCAGAATTTATATATGATTTAGTCCTATCCCTTAATTTTTTAGATGAGGAAAATGCATCTCAAAGATCTGCGTGAGTTGTTTAATATCACACACAGACACACAGACACAGACACACACAGACACACAGACACACAGACACACACACACACACACACACCCCAGAGCATGAGTGTTGAATTGTAAATTCAAGACTCCAAATCCTGTTCTCAGCACCAAATCTTAGGATAAATTTCATTCTTATACATAGTATTAATAAATTAAGCAAGGTTTAATTATATGTTAAGTTTTCAGAACAAAACTTAACTGCTTCCTACTATATAATGTGGTCCATTAATTGCAATCCATTGTTTGCTTCCTTAATGAAAACATTGTCATTAGGGTCTCCTTTATATAGGAAAAGAAGCTATTGTTTTTTTAAATTACCAAGGCAAATAATTCTGAGCAGTGAAGCACTTTCTCAATGGGCCTAACCCATTTTGTAGGCAAGTAGTAGTACACAGTAGATTCTCAGAGAAAGCATCTTAGTGTCTAGTAGAAAATTATTACCACTGATGTATATTTTCCCAAGGCCAAGCAAATCATAACTGAAAAAAAATCTAAAGCTTCTATTCTAATTGGTTGGTGGTGATGAATACTTCTTAGTGCACATTAAGTTAAATAGATTTCCAAAGGTGGTCAGGAGACTTTTCCTTTCACAGAGAGATCTGGGTCTTCTTGCTCTGCTGCATACATGCAAGAAGACTTGCTCTTCTCATGCTTTACAAAGTGCTTGCCTCAGTGTACTAATAAAAGTGAAGAGCATATCAGATCAAATTGGCTTCACCCAGTGAACATTTTAATTCTCTCACATTCCGATTTTGTAGAGTTTTCTTCAGAAAAATGGAAATGTTTTTAAATGCCTCCATTAAGATGTCTTTATATTCTGGTTGCAATATTCAGCATGTTTATGTGGGTATTAAATTTTAGATTTAAAAAGGAAAATAAAAACAATTTTAAAAATGTATGCCTGAGGAAGAGAAGGAGGAATGTAAAGAAGAAGTGGTGGAGACAAGGAAGGAAGTAAAGAAGGAAGAAAGAAAGGGAGGGAGAAAAGGAAAAGAAGGAAGGAAGAACAGGAAGAAAAGAAAAAAAGGAGGAGAAAAATGAAGGAACAAAAGAAAGAAGGAAAGAAGGAAAAGAAAGGGTGATTTGGTCCCTAATACTTACAGTTTGAGTCTACTATGTTAATTTTCCCTTCCTCCTACTCCACTATTATTTCTGATCTTTTGGCTTATTGAGCTACCTCATTTTTAGATCTGTACTATGTAATGATGATGATGATTTTGATGATGATGATGACAAGCATAATTTCTAGGAAGACTCAGGCAATCTGTAGTGAATTATTGAAATGAAAAACTAGGGAATAAAAGGGCTATTCTTATTTGCAAGAGATCACCATTGTTCAGAATTTGGACTTTTCTGAAAAAAAAAATACAAGGGAGAGCAACAGAGTTCAAGAGATTTTTGACTAGGAATTAAAAAATAGTTAATGAATGAATGTGAATTGAAAGTACCTCTTGAGGGGGAATGTAACATTAATGCTTATTACTGTGAATTTTCTTAATCTTCTTTTTCCTATTTCTCTCTGATGTTCATACCCAGTAAATCCAAGAAAGAATTCCACATTCCTTTAGGCAAATATAGAAGTATGGTGCCTAATGAACTTTCAAAATTTGGAAATGTATTTAAGAAAACAAAGGATATATGTATATAGATACAAGTAACTGGAAAGTTTATTAGCCCAAAGTAAAACAGAAGAGAACAACCCTTTACTCAGAAAGCTTACTCCTTGAATTAGACATCATACTGTCTCAGTTCTGATTCTATTTTTTTTTAATTACTGACTATTCCTATTGAGCTACAATGAAGTGTTATATATGGAAAGAAGGTAGAATTCAGTAGTTTCACAGAAGACCAGACTGAGCTGAAAGAGGCTTTATACTGTCTCAGTCCTGATTCTATTTTTTTTAATTATTGACCATTCCTTCTGAGCTACAATGAAGTATTATATATATATGGAAACAAGATAGAATTCAGTAGTTTCACAGAATGCCAGACTAAGCTGAAAGAGGCTTCTTCACCCTAATAGTCCAGCCCACATGGAAAAGAAATTTCTGTTCTAACAGGTCCAACAAATTATAGTCAAATCTCTGGTTGAAGATCCCCAAGAACTGTAAAAGCAGACACAATGCACATTAGATTATGAGTTCCTTGAGGATAGGGACTATCTTTTGCCTTAGGATAACTCCTCCTTGCCCTGGGGAATTATGGACCCTCATCATGTGTTCCCTATACTTGGTTCCCTTCATAAATATGCCCTCCCTTTTATATACCCCATGCATGTGTTCCTACAATATGGAATGTCTTCCATATTTGTTCAACATGCCATATATTTATCCTTTGAATTCACTAAATGATTCTCTCTTCCACTGGCAGCCCAAAGGTAAGTGAATTGTTGTATTGATGAGGAAAATAGTGTAATGCAAGATTGCTAGCAGAAGCCTTTTTGCTTCTGCAATTTCAAACTGTCACAGAAAGGCATTTGGAGGGTTTAGAATTTTCAGAAAGTCAGTTGGAGCCTGAGGCTATAAGTAGGGCTGAAGTCCAACTGACTGGGCTTTTGCCTTCTGGCTCTCGCTTTGCCTGGGGGTTTCTGCTTTTTGGGCTTGGGCTTAGCCTGTTGGCTTTGGCCTTTCAGCTTGGCTTTGGCCTTTTGGCTTTGGCATTGGCCTGTGCTTATTTTGTCTTGGGAAATTTGAACCTATCTGATTTCTCTGGACCTCTCCCTGATCTCTCCATTACATCCCTGCTATTTCTCCTGAATTTCCCTTTGGGGGAGGAAAGGTAGCTTGGTGATTGGACATTGTGGGTTTAGTTTCTATAGGCAAGTAGGGCATCCTAAACAAGTTACCCCTAATTTAATGATTTGATACATACTTTACTTCAAAGGCAGTCAAATCTCCCAACTGGAAGAGCAAGCTCTCTCAGTCTAAACCTCTCCTGCGACCTATCCCCCACCATCAGCCTTCTCCCTAGCAGCAGTTAGAAAACCTAAAACTTCTTTCCCTCTGATTATTCCTGACATTAATAAACCTCCTTCCTTACCTCCTCAAAGCCTCTGATGAATCATTGTATCGAAAATTAAGGCAAGGGTTGAAGAGGGAAGGAATTATTTTCTTTTATTTTTTGAGGGAACTGCAGGCATCCTTCTTGGCAGGAAGTATCTACCCGAGACTTCCTGCAGCCATCAGTTTCACTGGCAGGGAGGAGGCCTTGTGTCTCCTCCCTCAAGGGGCTTTAGAAATTAACAAGAGAAACCCCAGCCTTGATATAAACAATTTTGACTGGGTTCAGCCTAGTACCCCCCTATATCCTCTGTTTCTAACCTTGGTGAATAAGCTCGTTTAAGCTGCCTTCCTGTGTACTCCCTGTCATTCCCCTACTGTCCTATATACCACCTCATCCTTCCCTACACTCAGCTATCTCCTTCATTCCTCCTCCAATCACCTCATCACCTTTATCCCTCCTTTAACCAAGATTACCCACTTCTTTATAACAATAGTCATCATCACTTATCTTGCTTTGCCATTTCATTGAATGTTTTTTACTCTGAACTAACATTTCCTCTGTTCTGCTGGTAAAAGAAAACCAGTAGCCCCCCCTTATCTGAGGTTTTGCTTTCTAAGGTTTCAGTTACCAACCAGCACCCCTCAACCCCAATCTCAATCTCCAGGGGAAGGATGGAGGCAGGAAAGGGGATGCTGTCAGATGAGGGAGAAGACCAGAACATGGTTCAAGGACACAGGGAGACTTGGGAATGACACCAGTATCTGGTCATGTACGGATGGTAGATAGACTTTAGGGCCAATGGCCAGATGGGCAGTGTAGCAAATGTCTTCTGTCGACGTTCCAGAGGTCTTCCTGTAGGAGAAAACTCTGTGGAAGCCAATTCTGCTTTTACATGCAGGATTATTTTTTAGAGTTATTTTGTGGAAGGATGGAAAGCCTCAGAGCACCTCGCTGTGGGACTGGATTAGGGAGAAAACCTATATATTCTCATATGTGTATATCTTTCAGCCATCATGGTAGGTGTCAGACTATATCCTCTGCAGGATAGAGAGATCCTACTGTACATAACCAGAAACTTGCAGGGTTAGGTTATAGTTTTTAGAAGATACCTGCAACATCTGCAATATATCTAGAACTTGATATAATTAGCAGAACGCACCAAAAATGAAATAACTAATGAATTAATTAAAGTTGAAAAAGAACCAAGAAATATTTAGAAAGTTGTGCTGAAATTTTAAGAATACTGTCAAAAATGAAGTTGGTTTCTGCTTATTGTTTGTTTTACCTACATATACCTTAGTCCAAGCTTGTTGTTTACTTTAATTTCATTAAGTGTTTTGAAAGTCTGCTCTGTCCAGTACTCTGTTATGCACCAATATAAATAAGTATAAATAAGAAAGAGCCTTTTTGCCTTAATGCAGCAAAGTGAGGGGTCTAATTCATGTGCCCAAATGACTAATTAGAACATAAAATGCATGAGAGAAACACAAGGAAAAAGTAATGGTTGGAAATTAGGCAGGCTGCAACTCCTGTGAAACTAACAGAGGGTGGTGGGAGGGTTTAATAATAAAAATAAGAGCTAGCATTTATACAGTGACTATTATGTTCTTGGCAATATGCTAAGCACTTTACCAATATCATCTCATTTGATCCCAATAACAACCCTTGTCCAGAGTCAAACAGCTAGTTAAATGTTTAAGCCAGATTTGAATTGAGGTTATCCGGAGGGGGAAAATATCTGGACTGGCCCACCTCACATGCTCTTAACCTAGAATCTATAGACTATTTGTGTTTTTTGTTTTGTTTTGTTCCTGATGTTTTCATATATGCATTTCAATATGATTTCTTCCCTTTGTAATCTTTTTTTTAATGGATTTCAAAAACTTATTCTCAGAAGAGGTCCATAGACTTTACTAGATAGGCAAATGGATCCATTACACAGAAACAGGTTAAGAATTCCTGGCTTCTAGAATCTCCTAGGCGCAATTCATGATTAAAAATTATAAATTCGTGTTTCCTTTTCTTCCCTTTTAGAGATTTCCACTAATTTTCCTGAGGTTCAGGTATGTTTCAAGCAAGGAACTGAATAATTATGTAAAAGATGGAATTTTATGTATCACTGTACAGGTCTGTGGATTCTTGTCAATCTGATACCTATTGCCATAGTACTGAGCACAGCAGAATGACCCAAATGAAATAATATTTATAAAACATTTAGCTCAGTGATTGGCACATAATAAACACTTAATAAATATTGTTTATCTTTCCTTTCCTTCCTTCCTCCTGGGAAAGCAATATAAATTGAGAAACCAGCAGTTCAGAGAGTATTGGTAAAAGTCTCCCATTATTTCTCCTTTTAATCTGCCAAACAATATTACAAACCTGCTGCTAAATGAATAACCTTAAATATCACTTTCATCATGTCATTAATGTAGCTTTGATATCTTCAGGAGCTCCCTCTTTTTTTGCATTAAATCTAAGGCATAATTATCAAGACTTTCTCTAATTTGATCCTAATGTACCTCTCTGTTGTTATCTCCCTTGATTCTGCCAAAATTAACTTCATATTTAGTCAGGATATTCTCTTTCCTATCATGGAATCAGCATGGGTTAATCCAAAGAGCCCCGGACTTTGATCAAGAGATCAAAGTTTGCCTTGACTCTTAACTAGTTATGATACCATGCACAAACCATTTAATATACGATTCCATTTTCTCATCTTCAAAATGAAATTGAGAATAATTGCTGTGGTCCCTATTGCAAAGTGTTTCATATGGAAAGGATTCGATAACCTTTCATTGCTTTAAAATATCAGTTAATATTATCTACTTTTTTGCATCTTTATTCATGTTTTTTTTCTTGTTGGTGCCTTGTCAATTCCCTTTGATGAAAAATCATCCTAATCTCAAACATTAATCAATTGTTTCTGTCTAGGATCCATGCTGAAACTTCTTCTCTGTATTTTAAATTTTGGAAATCATACCATTTCACAAAGATTCAATTATTATCTCTATGAATGTCTCCTAAATCATCATCTCTAACCATAATTTCTCCTGAATTCCAGTCACACCTTACCAACCATTGTCCCATTGACATCAGGTCCTTCTCTTCATCCCATCTGGTATACCATAGAGATGTTTTACCCTGCCTCCTGTTATGTGAAAAGACAAAAGCTACAATGCCTTTTCCCACTGAAGCATCACTTGCCTTCTCTTACCCCTCCTCTGGCTTTCCACAAAGAACTGGGTTGTCCATTGAACTACAAGTCAAGCTCCCTGGAGGATGGGATAACATTCTTCCTGAAACAATTGCAGTTTAGTTGTATGTGAGTCAATTGTATCACCATAATGAAAAAGACTAAATTGGGGGTATCCCAAGGTTTTCCAATATTCCAAGTGACATCCACTCCATTAGTTCCCCATAGACCCTTGTCATTATCCTAGGAATGGTATGCCCAGCAAAGCACCTCTCCCAACTTGAGGGTTATCTTCTGACTTTTAGGTTTCCTCCCTAAGATCTTCTTTCTTGCCCTGCATCCCTCCCCTCACTGTCAAATACTTATAACTCTATTGCTAATGTAGTAAATTATTTAATGTATCCTTAAGTTTAATTTTTAAGCATAATTTAAGGCTCTTTGGGAACTGAGAGGGAACATGGTAGCAGAAAGTGCTGTTAATGAGAATGCTTTGGAGTTTCTTCTTCATGAAATTCAGAGAATCAAGTATCAGATTTTAAAAAATTAATGGAAATACTAATTGCAAACCTGAGGCAGCAAATGACCAGGATTTAAAAGGAACTAAGTCATGTTCACTTTCATACACTGGCAAATAGATAAATTCCCAAGATTACTGGAATTAAAGTGTTTACTTTGAAATAAGTAATATGCTGTCTGCATGATTATAAACAATTTAAAAGCACTTAATAGATTCTATAAAAATCTAGTAGAAAGCACTGATTAAAATGGAACAGAGAAAATCATTCATATGTTACATATCTCCCTAATATAACTGGGGAAACTATCTTCTCTTCATTTATTAGGAAAGCAGAAGACAATTTTAAAGAATTATATATTATTAAATGTGTGTTTCTTAATCTATAGCACAATGTCAGTTTATTCTGTGCAGAACCTTTTGTATCAGTTGCATAAGAAGAAAACATCCCAGATTTAAATAACAATTGTAGAATTTAATAACAAATATGAAGAAGAATACAATTAAGGAAGAAGTAAGAAATGCTGCTTCTTTAGCCAGGGCTAAAAAGAAGTTAGAGTTTAATTTAAAGCCTTCCAGAAATTGTGGCTGGTTATTTTTAGGCAGCTTACCAACATCAAATGAATGCCATGTAAACTAGCCATTGAATTCTAAAGCAATGCCTCAGCTGTTGTTAGAAAAACCAAGAGGATATGTATATTTTAGCTCTTGAGAAACAAGTTGGAAGGAGATTTAAATTCTGTCCAAGAGAAAAGAAACCTGGGGTTATTTTTGGATATAAAGACAAGATATTCTGATGCATATATGGGAACTGAAAGAAAGTAATCTTTCAACCAGCATAAATGGAAGCTATGCACAAGTTATCCCTAGACCAAAGTCCCAATTAGTACCCTATCATGACAGGCCTGTGAAACAAAGAGAATATTGGTGACAGAATCTCTCAACCTAATAAACTTCACATTTTCACAAGACTGATTTATTTTCCTTTCTCTTTCCTCAAACCTGACCATTGAGCAAAATAAGATTTCCATTAATTAAAAAACTTTTTGAGGAACTCTCCCTGGTGTTCATGTGCACTAGTACATGAAATAATGAAGAGACTTTCTCCTATTAAAAATGCAAGCCAGCATTATAAAAAAAGAATCTTTTCTTGTCTAGAGTATAAGAACAGAGAACCTTACTCGTCCAAGTGTCACAAGAAAATTTGTGTGGGTACATATGTGGAGTGATGTGTTTTTTAAGTTTTGTATTGTTTTATTTTTGTTCAGTCATTTCAGTTTTGTCTGACCCTTTGTGACCCCATTTGGGATTTTCTTTGCAAAGATACTAGAGTGTTTTGCCATTTCCTTATCCAGTTTATTTTATAAATGAAGAAACTGAGGCAAATGGAGTTTAGTGTCTTGCCCAAGGACAGATAACTAGAAATAGTATGAGGCCATATTTGAACTCAAAGCTCCTTGACTTCATATCTGGCTCCACCCAAGGTACCTCCTAGTTGTGCTTACATTATAAAATATTGAGACCAATTTACATGTGGCTGGTAAACATGGATCTCCTTATTGGTTCATATCTACCCAAACATAGGATATATGCCAACTAGAAATGTTATTCTTTTCTAGAAATGTTGATTCTTTGTCCAAATTGTAAATTAAATGAATAATTTTCCTACTTAAAAATGCATATTGTAATGCAGGATTTATGCAAGATCTCTTGCATTTGCAAAATTACCCTAGGCAATTCTGTCAGTTAGGAGAATGAAACTCTGGCCTGGCAGGTGCCAGTCCCAAGAGCTGGCAGTTTGATCTGGGACTATAAAAACCCCTGCAAAGCCAACCTGGGGTTTCTGATTTCTTTGACCTCACCCAGACACGCAGCTACCCCTGATTTCCCCTTGGGGACTCCTGGAGGTTGAAGGGAGGTTTGGGTTGTGGAAAGTGGACAGGATTTAGATTAGGGCAGCCTAGCAACAGGGGCACCCCTAAACCAATTTATCAACTCTGTCTAGCTGGTGGATCAAACAACATCAGGGCAATGTTAAACTATCTCTGGCTGAGGGCTGGTTCCCTCAGCCTGACCTTACCTTCCAGGTCCATAGCTAACACTTGCTAGTTGCCCCTAGCAACAGCCTCTCAAGAGACCTAAGCCCTTTTACCTCAGTTTTCTTTTCCGTGTTAAAATAAAACCCTTAGCCTGAAACTGAAAGTTTCTATAATTATTATAACATCATCTTGGGCT
This sequence comes from Gracilinanus agilis, assembly GCF_016433145.1. Classification (NCBI taxonomy): domain Eukaryota; kingdom Metazoa; phylum Chordata; class Mammalia; order Didelphimorphia; family Didelphidae; genus Gracilinanus; species Gracilinanus agilis. Next base: position 429,537,101 of record NC_058133.1, on the reverse strand, counting down.
AAGGGGCTGAGGAGAGGGAAGAATAGCAAACACTTGACTTTAAAGGAAGTACTGGGCAAGCATCTATTGTATACAGGAAGTGTGTGAGCTTCACTTCCTGTTGAGTTCTGCTTTCACTCCAGCAGAGAGGGGCCCCTTACTCTCCACCTTAAAGAAGCCTATAGGAAGCAGCGAGACTGACTGGGCATCACAGCTAGGGCTACACATCCCTGACAGTCTCAAATCACCTGCTACTGTAGTTTCAGGCTCCCAGGCCCAGGTGACTCACTTGTACCACCAGCTCCTCTATTATCAGCCATGTTATCCCCCTTATTATAATATTCCCCTAATAGTAATGAAATCAGAGACAAATATTTGTTAGAAATAATCTGACCATTAATTTAATATTGCTAAGATATATAAATAATGATTTCTCTTTGTCATTACAAGCCAGGTATTTTATAATTATTCTGTGTTCAAGGTCATATGTTTAGAAGTCACATGCGATGAATGATATGACTATGTGAAGTGATCTGATGACCGAATACTTTTTTAGAATATTCTGACATTTCTCAGATCTGATAGGAATCTAAAATGTTTGTAAGATACAGAAAAGCAGCATGATCATGGGAACGGAGCTAAATTTGGAGTTAGAAAGATGTGGGTTCAAGTTTAACCTCTGACATGTATTAGCTGTGTGACCATGGGCATTTTACCAAATTTTAACCTTAGGTATATGGACTCTATTTTTGTTTATTTTAATATTCTATTCATTTATTTCAATAAAATTATTTTATAATCTATTTCTGAAATCTTATACATTTTTAAACAGTCTAAGAAAAATACTTCCCATAAAACTCTTTTCAATTTTGAAATTAAAGAGAGATGTTTGTACCTAAGATCAAATAGTTTTTAAATTTTTTGTCTCTTTCAAATAATAAAAGAGTTAAATTTTTAAAAGATGCTTCCTTTTTAAAAGAGGTACTATGTGAGAAAATAGTTAGGTGGATAGAGAACTGTGTAGGGAGTCAAGAAGACCTGAGTTCAAATCTGTTTGCCTTAATCCCCTGGATAAGGAAATGGCAAACTACTCCAGTGTCTTTACTAAGAAAACTTTATGTACAGTATTAACACATTATGATCCATGGCTTCATGAATACTAGGATATGACTGAATGATTGCAAAACAGCAATCATCTAAGTTCAATAGGAACCATACTATTTATGCTGGTAATGACTTTCCTTTGTTATCTCTGTTTCCAGGACATAATACAGACTTTTGTCCATAGTAGTCACTTAATAAATGCTTGCTGAATGAATGAAAGACACCAGAAGACAAAGATGGCAAAAAGTACTATTTTGCTGGCAGAGAGAAAGAGAGGAGAATTAAGGAATGGAAATCATAAAGTAGTTCTGCAGGCAAAGAGATTTGAATAAAATTAGATAAACTTTGAGCAAGTCATTCACCTTTCTTAGCTTCAAATGGTTTGACTACAGAATGTCAATGTTGAGCTATAGCAAGGAAAATCTAATTTACTTCTCTGTTTTAAGTACTGAATCTAGGATCAGATAAGCCTTGGAATAAGAACTTTAAGAAAGGGAGAAGTGAATGAAATCCATTTAATTAAATATGCTAATGAGAAGTGCTATTTTACTCCAGGGCTTCTTGGTTGTTGTTTTATTCAAGAAAAGAAACTGATAGGTTGTATCATTCAAAGTACAGAACTAACCTTTTTGAAGTATTGCCATAGAAATCTGAAGTGGGCAAACTAGCTTTAATACCTGTGAGCAAGAAATAGAGATTGGTATCAGTGAAATGAATTAAATTAAACAAGCATTAATTAAAATTATAATTATTATATTCAAGTAAAGCACAAAGTTATTTTAAGTATTTTAGGACATTTGTACTTTCAGCCTATAGGAAGAAGAAAGAAAATGTCATTACACCTAAAATCCAATTGCTCCATGAAATTTTGGTGAAAAAAGGAAAGGGCCAAAAAGTATAAAACATGGATAGTTCTGAAATAAAATTATCCAGGTGTCATTGGGTAAGTGACTTAAATTTTGAAGGCTTCTGCTTTATCAATTTCAAAATGAAAAAAATTGGAGTAAATTTCTTACAATGTCCCTTGCAGAATTCAATCACTGTAAGTTTTCTGAGTTTGCCATGTTATAGTAATAATAATTTATATTTACATAGAACTTCATATTTTAGAAAATTCTTTCCTCAGAGAAACTCTAAGGATTAAATAGAGCAGATATTTTTCATTTTTAGACAAGGAAACTAAGGCTGAAAATAACTAAATATTTGGCCAAGATCACACAGCTAGTAAAAACATGAGTTGGAGTATGAACTCTCAGTAGAGTACTTATTTCAATATATATGTAACTGCTTTAACCCAGCATTAACTTCAATTCAATGTTTTAATAAATATTTAATAACTAATGTGTTGTCTTTGTTCAATCATTTAAGTCATGTTCAACTCTTCACAAAATTATTGGGGATTTTCTTAGAAGGGAAAATGGAATGGTGTGCCTTTTTTTCTTCTCTAATTCATTTTATATATGAGAAAACTGAAACAAACAAGGTTAAGAGACTTGCCTATATAATGGAATGTAATCTTAGAGAAGAAACAATAGGAATCAGAGAACCAGGAGAGACCTATAAAATATTCAATTTATGCTGAGTTTTGAAGGAAGCCTTGGAAGCTAAGAGACAGAGATAAGAAGGGAAAGAATGCCAGGCATAAAGGATAGCTAGAGAAAAGGCACAGAGATAGAGATAGTGTCACATTTGGGAACAGCTAAGAGGTGGGTATAATTGTATCAGAGAATGTTCAGAAAAGGGAAAATCATAAGAAAAGTGGAGAAGTAGGAAAAGACCAGGTTATGAAGGTCTTTAATCCAAATATAGAATTTTTTTGGTTTATTGTTTTTGATCCTGTGAGTGATAGTGATTCATTGGAATTGATCAAGTAGGGAAGTGGCATAATAAAAGTTTCATTTCAGGAAAATGACTTTGGTAGCTAAATGGAAGAGGATTGGAGTGAAGAGAGACTCAAGGAAAGGATGTCAACAGAATTCTCTTACAATTTTCCAGGTTAGATTTCATGGAGGCCTGTACCAAGTAGCAGCTCTTTGATTAGAGAAGTAATATATATGAGAGAAGTTATAAAAATATAAATGGCAAGCCTTATCAACAGATAAGATATATATATTTTAAGTGTGGCTGATGAGTTAGAGAGGACACCAAAATTTTGGATCAGATGACTTTGGAAAACGGCAAGACTCAATAATAATAGGGAACTTCAGAAAAGAGAAAGCATTTTTGAGTTCAGTTTTGGATATAATGAGTTTGAACTATCCATAGAATATCTACTTTGATACTTCCCTCATTATTATTATTATTAGGATAATAAAACCATAAAATTGTCCAATTTTCCTCCACTAAATTTTAATTTCCTAGTCATTACAAGAGATTAGATGTTTCATTTTCAGGTCCTAAAATTTGGCATTTGTTGTTATTCAGTTATTTTTAATACTATCTGACTCTGAAACTCCATTTGGAGTTGTCTTGGCAACGATTCTGGAGTGATTTGTCATTCCCTTCTCCAGTTCATTCTAAATGTCAGGAAACTTGAGTTCTGGGGGTTTGGGGGGGAGGCAAGATGGGGAGTAATCCTCAGCAACTCTGAGCCACCATGAGAATCATCTCTGACCAAGATTAAGATATCACCACAAAATGAATACAGGAGTGAAAGGACCAACAAGGAAACAGAGTGAACAACCTTCAAGAAAAGAAAAACACACCTCAGATACTTCCCAGCTGTGTGACCCTGGGCAAGTCACTTGACCCCCATTGACTACCCTTACCACTCTTCTACCTTGGAGCCAAAATACAGTATTGATTCCAAGATGGAAGGTAAGGGTTAAAAAGAAAAGAAAAACTCAAAAGGTCAACAACTAACATCTGGTGCACTGGAGTGAAAAAAGAACAGACCCAGAAAGAAGGTGTAGCAAGGAGGGAAGAATAAAGCAAGAGCAAGCCACATTCCCCCACCCCACATCACTGTCCAAGATTTGGGAACCTATGCCTGAGCCAATATCCAGACCCTGAGACCTTGCCTAAGCAAATAGAGGTATAAGCCAACCCAAACCTCTTGAAATTTCAAGCCTGTGGAGAAGTCCAGAGACTAGTCCAGGGAATTCTAGTCTAAACTTGTGCCAAGGGCTTAATTTATATTTTGGGGTGGATAAAATTACAAAGAATTAAGTACTAAGTGTAATGCAAAGATGCAACACAGACTTTTGCCTTTGCAAAAATTAACTGAAAACTTCTGGCAGTTAGAAGCCTTGGAATCCTGACAGAAGTTCAGTTGGAACCTGAGTCTTTAAGAGAGTGGAAGGTCCAACTGAAGCTCTGCTTTTGGGCTTTGGCCTTGCTTTTGGCCTGTGCTTTTGTCTCTCGACAATTTGAACTTAGATAATTTCTCTGGACCTCTCCCTGACCTTCTCCATATTATTCCCCTGTTACCTTTCCTGTATTTCCTTGTGGCCTCTGGGAGGAAGGGTGGCTTTTGGGTTTTAGTGATTAGACTTTGTGGGTTTAGTTTCCCTATAGGCAAGTAGGATATCCTTGAATCAAACTATCTCTTATTTTATTGATTTAATATACATTCTACTTTAAAAGCAGCCAAATCTTTCCTGGCTAGGAGAGCAAGTTCTCTCTCAGCCTAACCCATTCCTGTGACCCTCCCCCATCTTGAGTTTCTCCCTAGCAGCTATCAGAAACCCTAAACTCCTCTCTCCTTTCTGACCAAACCTGAATATTAATAACCTGCCCCTGTTACCTAATCAAACCCTCTGGTGAATCATTGTGTTGAAAATTAGGCAAGGGTTGAAGAAAGAAGAAATTATTTTCTTTTATTTTCTGAGGGAAGTGGAGGCATCCATCTTGGGAGGAAATTGTTGCTGTAGACTTACTCCTGAACCCATCCCTTTCACTGACAGGGAGGAGCCTTTCAACTCCTCCTTTGAGGGACTTGAGAAACTGAGAAGAAAGCCCTCAAGGCATATGTAAACCATTTCTGATTGGCCCAACTCCTTGTGTCTATAGAGATAACTTTCCTGCCTGGAAGGGTTTAGCCTATTCCCCCAATATCCTCTGTCTTTACCCTGAGTGTCTAATCTGTTTAAGCTGCCCCTCCTGAATACCCCACCTATTTCCTTACCATCCAATTTACCACCTTGTTCTCTGCTTCCCTAAACTCAGTCACCCCTTTCATTCCTCTCCTATTACCTCAATCATCTTCTACCGCTCCTTATTAGTAAGAATTAAGAGAGCATCCCAACTTTAGTGACCTCAATTTTATTGACTACATAAGTAATGATCTTTTTGCCTAAAGTTCTGGGCAGAGCTCCAAGACAGTACAATCAAGGGTGTGCCTGCCTGGATCAAGTACACAGGGAAACAAAAAAAATTGAGACTAAGCCTGAGGCTTATTTGACCAGCTCCATACTTGATCAAAATTAGAGTGAGGTCAAAAGATTATACCTAAGCCTGGGGCAAGTCTTTAAGCTATCAGCATCTCAAGGGTCAACTGAATCAGTAGGGGGAGGGGGCTCTTGGAGCTCTTAGCCCTGGGACTATCACATCATCTCCCAAAGCCTACATATAATTAGGTAGGAAAAATGAGCAAACAACAACAAAAAACTACCTAACTATAAAGAATTTTTATGAAGCCAAAGAGCAAAGTACAGACACAGAAAGAGACAGTGAAATCAAAGGAAACATACCAAAGTCTAAAAGAACAATAAGTATTGGACAAAGATACAGGAAGAAGTCAAAAAGAACTTCAGAAACCAATTAAGAGAGGCAGAGGAAAAGTGGGAAAGATAAATGAAAGTAATGCAAGGAGAAAGGAAAGTGATGTAATGAGAAAGTGATGCAAAGAGAAAAGGAAGTGATGCAAGGAGAAATGGGCCAATTGAAAAAAAAGAGAACCAAAAACTGACAGAGGAAAATCAGGCCTTATAAATCAAAATTTATCATATAGAAACTAATGATTTTATTATAAATTAAGATACAATAAATTTGAATCAAAGAAATTAAGAAATAGATGAAAACATGAAATATCTTACTGAAAAAATAACTGACCTGGAAAATAGATCAAGGAGAGACAATGTGTGAATTATTGGACTTCCTGAAAGTCAAGATGAAGAAAAAAATCTTGGATGTCATATTATAAAAAATCATGAAAGATAGCTGCACAGAGAAGAAGAAAAAAATGAAATGGAAAGAATTCACAGATCACTTCCAGAAAGAAATCTTCAAATGACAACTCCCAAGAATATAATAGCTAAATTCAAGAGCAACTAAGTCAAGGAAAAAAGTACTTCAAGCAGCCAGAAAGAAATCATTCAAATACAATGGAGCTACAATAAGGATAACACAGGACCTAGTGGCTTCTACATTAAAGGATTAAAAGTCACGGACTATGATATTCATGATGGCAAAAGATTTGTGTTTACAACCCATAGTCACCTAAACAGCAATACTGAGTGTATTCTTTCAGGGGAAAAAAATGGACATTCAATAAGATAGAATATTTTAAAGCATTCCTGGGGAATAAGCCAGGCCTAAACAAAAAAAGAACTACTGAACTTATAAATAAGACTAGGAGCTAGTACCTTGAAAAAAATAAATACAATAAAATATTGGTTACTTTAATTAAAAAAAAAGAAGAGAGTCATATTAACTATCAAAGATGAAAAGGGTGATCTCACCTCTAATTAAGAGGAAATTAAGGTAATTGTTAAGACCTATTTTGCCCAATTATTTAACAATAAATATTACAACCTAGGTGAAATGGGAGAATATTTACAAAAATATGAATTACTTAGATTAGCCAAAGAGGTAATAGAATGCTTAAATCATCCCATCTCAGAAAAAGTAATTGAAGAATTGGAGAAGCCATCAAGGCTTCTTCAAGGAACAGGGCCAGATGGATTTACAATTGAATTTTATCAAATATTTAAAGAACAATTAATCCCAATTCTATACAAATTATTTGACAAAATAAGCAATGAAGGAGTTTTGCCAAATTCCTTTTATGATACAAATATGGTACTGATTTCAAAGCAAGGCAGACCAAAAACAGAAAGAAAACTACAAATCAATCTCCTTAATGAATATAGATACAAAAATTTTTAATAAAATACTAGCAAAAAATCTATAGCAAGTTATCAAGATTATCCACTATGAGGAGGTGAGATTTATATCAGGAATGCAAGGATGGTTTAATATTAGGAAAACCATCCACATTATTGACCATATCAATAACCAAACCAAAAAAGATCACATGATTATCTCAATAGATGCAGAAAAAGCCTTTGACAAAAGATAAAGCCCATTCCTATTGAATACACTAGAAAGTATAGGAATAGAAGGGTCATTCCTCAAAATAATAAACAGCATATATTTAAAACCATTCAAAAGTATCATCTGCAATTTAAACAAGTTAGAAGCCTTCCCAATAAGATCAGGAGTGAATCAAGGATTCCCATTATCACCTCTATTATTTAATTTTGTATTAGAAATGCTAGAAGTATCTATTAGAGAAGAAAAAGTAATTGAAGAGATTAAAGTATATAATGAAGAAACTAAACAATTACTCTTTGTAGATGATTTGATGTTATACTTAAAGAATATTAGAAAATCAACTAAAAGGCAAGTGGAAATAATTAACTTTAGTAAAGTTGCAGTATATAAGATAAACCCACATAAATCATCATTTAATATCATTCTAAACAATATAATATATTTAGAAATTTATCTACCAAGACAAGCACAGGAATTATATGAACACAACTAGAAAACACTTTCCACACAATTAAAACTGGATCTAAATAACTTGAAAAACATTGATTGTTCATGGGTAGGATGAGCTAACATAATAAAAATGAAAATTCTACCCAAATTATTCTACTTATTCAGTGTGGTACCTATCAAACTACCAAAAAAACCTATTTTATAGAATTAAAAAAATTATAACAAAGCTCATTGGGAAGAATAAATAATAAAGATGAAGGGAAATAATGAAAACAAAATGTGAAGGATGGGGTCCTAATAGTACCAGATCTTAAACTCCACTATAAAGCAGTGTTATCAGAACAATATTGTCCTGGCTAAGAGACAGAAGGGTGGATCAATGGAATGGACTGGGGGTAAGTGACCTCAGCAAGCTAGTGCTTGATAAACCGAAAGATCCCAGCTTTTTGGACAAATACTCACTATTTGAAAAAAACTGCTGGGAAAATTAGAAAATGGTATGGAAAAAATAAGGTTTAGATCAACATCTTATACCCTATAATAAGATCAATTCAAAATGGATAAATGACTTAAATATAAAGAATGATATAATAAACAAATTAGGTGAATATAGAATAGTATACCTTTCATATCTTTGGGAAAGAAAGGAATTTAAGACCAAGCCAGAGATAGAGAACATTGCAAAATGTAAAATGAATGACTTTATATCAGATTTAAAAACTTTTGTACAAACAAAACCAATGCAACCAAAATTAGAAGGAAAGCAACAAACTGGAAGAATATTTTTCTAACAAAACTCTCTGACAAAGGTTAAATGTCAAATATATAAGGAACTAAGTCAAATTTTCAAAAAATCAAGTCATTCCACAGTTGACAAATGGTTAAGGGACATGAATAAACAGTTTTCACACAATGAAATCAAAACTGTCAATAAGCACATGAAAAACTGTTATAAATCCCTCCTCATTAGAGAAATGCAAATTAAAATAACTCTGAGATGCCACTTTATACCTATCAGACTTTATACCTATATGGAAGCAAAGGAAAGTGATAAATGATGGAGGGGATATGGTAAAATTGGAACACTAATGAATTATTGTTGGAGTTGTGAACTGATCCAACCATTGTGGAGGGAAATCTTGATTTATGTTCAAAGGGATTTAAAAGACTGCCTGCCTTTTGATCCCTTCATACCACTACTGGGTTTGTACCCTAAAGAGAAAATAAAGAAAAAGACTTGTACAAAAATATTTATTGTTGTGCTCTTTGTGGTGACAAAAAATTGGAAAATGAGGGAATGTCCATCGATTGGGGATTGGTTGAATAAATTGTGGTATATGATGGTGATGGAACATCATTGTGCTGAAAGGAATAATGAACTGAAGGAATTCCATGTGAACTGGAAAGACCTCCAGGAATTGATGCAGAGCAAAAAGAACAGGACCAGGAGAATGTTGTACACAGACTGATATATCATGGCACAATCTAAGGTAATAGACTTCTCTACTAGCAGCAATGCAATGATCCAAGACAATCCCAAGGCACTTATGAGAAAGAATGCTATCCAGAGAAAGAACTATGGAAGCAGAAATGCAGAAGAAAAACATATGATTAATCACATGGTTTGATGGGGATATGATTAGGGTTTTGGCATTAAAAGATTATTCTATTGCAAATATGAATAACATGGAAACAGGTTTTGAACAATGATACATATATTACCCAGTGGAATTGCTTGTCAGCTCCAGGAGAGAGGAGGGAAGGGAGTTGGAGGAATTCATGAATTATGTAACCATGGAAAAATATTCTAAATAAAAAAAGATAAAAAAATAAACATTATGAAACTGAAACAGTTAAGTGACTTACTCAGGATCATATAGCTAGTAAGTGTCTGTGACCAGTTTTGAATTTATGAAGACATCTTCCTAATTCTAGACCCAGCACTCTATCCACTGAACCACCTAGCTTCCCATAGAAATTGGACACACAATGTCTCTGTTATATAAACTACGATGAATTCTGAATTGTTTAGTTAAAAATATTTTCACTAAAAATTTGACATTCAAGGGGTAGCTACATGGCTCAGTGGATTAAGAACCAGGTCCAAAGTCAGGCAATCCTAGGTTCAAATCTGGCCTTGCATACTTCCTAGCTGTTTCACCCTGGGTAAGCCACTTAACCCCCATTGCCTAGCCCTTTCCACTCTTCTATCTTAAAATCAATACATAGTATTGATTCTAAGGCTAAAGATAAGGTTTTTTTAATTAAAAATTTGGGCATATAATATATACTTTAATGAAATTCCTTGCAACTATACAATTCAAATTCATTACAGCTTTTGTAATTTTGTAATTTATAATACAATATATACAGTATTTATGTTTTGGTCTAATTTTAAAGATGAAAAAACTGAGGCACTGTTAAAAGCATTATCTGGAATAAGATAGATGCCACCTTGACTGACAGAGCTGGTAGTTGAGAATGTGGAATGTTCCCAAGTGCCGCAAGCCAGGGGCAAAAATCAGTTGCCGCCACCCTATAAATACCCCCAAGAAACAACAGTTAGGGGCTCAGAGCTCAGATTTGAGCAGGCTTCTTTTGGATCAAGAACTGGGACAGAGGGAGGTGAAGGGTAGAAGGGGTAGGCCTGAAACCTGTAACCTGTACCTGACTGAGAGAGAGCTAGTGATCAATCAACACCATTGTGACTAGAACTGAGAGAGAATATAGATGATCTATCAACATCAACATCAATAGCCTTCCCTAATCTCTGGCTTGGCTGTGGCCAAGTCAGGTCAAAGTTAGTGAGAGGGTGAAGACCTCCAGCCTCTACCAGCCTAGCAATTTCCAGACTTGATCAACAGATAGCTTAGTAGTCAATCGAATAGCAATAGGGTTCCCAGATCCTTAAACCTATTACCTTGTTTTCCTTTCCCCATTAAGAGTTAATACAGTAAATTACCAACCAGTACTTTTCCTGAGAGGTAATTCTACCAAAGCCCTTGGGAAGGGGAGAATCGATATGCAGTCAGATCCCTCTTCCATTCTATCTCTAAGATCTACATACCATCCAATATTCAAGATCTAAAGGAAGATCTAGAGAGAGAGATATAAAGATATCATCAGAGGGCCTTTCATTCCTTTTTAACAGTATCAAGTAGCCTCAATAAAGTATATAAATTCCTTGAGATCGTTGTTGGGAAAGTTGAAAACAAACTATAAATCATTTAAGAGTCTCGATCCTACTGAATCACATGATAAAATAATATTCTCATGGGAAATAATTATTCAATATTATGAGTGACAAATTTCATAATTCCCAGAGTAAAGTTGGTCTGAATTCAGAAGAAAAATAGTATTCCATTTCAATGAGATGCTGCTTCATTCATAAAGTCAAAGTTAATATTATTGGAAATAGTTCTTTACTAGCAACCTACTGCCTAATGCAGTTGGCAGAAAAAGTAGTTATGAGTTGCCAACAATCCCTTTATAATTTATCATCCTTGAATAATTTACTTTATTATTTTTTCAAAATATGTTAACTCATATCATTAAATACTTGCTTGCCACCATTTTCCCCAAGGACAACTAGAGAATTACTGATAGACTTTAGAAATGCCAGCCAAACAAAGTCTGTATTAATGATCTGCCCTCCTCTTACACATTGAACTTGAAATTTTTTAACACTTTACTTCTTTCATATCCAAATCTTCTGAGCCAATTGAGTCAAATAATTATTGTCTCAATGCTGAAAACTTGGAAGTTATTCCCTTTTTATATGATAGTCTTTTTTTTTTAATGGATTTTCTATTGATAGCATTACAGTTGTTTTTCTCCCTTTTTGAAAGCCTTCTAAATCAGGTTATGATAGGAAATGTCTGACTGATTCATTTGAAACAAGAGCACAAAAAGCAAGCAGATATTGTAAGTTGAGGTAAAATGGAATAATGATCAGAAACATCTAAATATTGGAAATATTTAACTTTCCACTCTCCTACAAAATGTTTCAGCATTCAGATTTTACTTGAGTTCTTATAGTTTAATTTCATTAACCATGCCCTAATATTTATCTTATCCTTCTTTGAACATGCTACTAGTCCTCTTATTAAATGATCTGTTTTCAGAATATCTGTTTAAAGATTCATTAGAATTATGCAAATTGGAAAACAATGCAATTATTATTTTCCTGGAGCAGTTTTCATTTTTATACACTAGTTTCTCCTTGATAATAGAATATTTCAACATTCTAAAAGACCCATAGTTGATTGAATTGGTATGGTTTACTCATATTCCAACAACATATTTTCCTTTTTTCCAATTCTTAAAACTTTTTTCAGTTACATGTAGAAAGAATTTTTGACAATCTTTTTTGACATTTTAGGATTCAGATTTTATCCCTCCCTACTTTCCAAAGATAGTGGATACTCTGATATAAGTCATACCCATACTTTCAAGTGATACATATTTCCATTTTGCTCATGTCATGATAGAAGACACCTATCACACATACAATAGAAATCTATGAAGGAAACATAGTGGAAGATGCACTCAAACTCCAAATGTTCCTTCTTTTACTACAGAGAGCATTTTCATCATGAGTCCCTTGTGGTTGTCTTAGAGGTTTGTTTTTCTGATAATTGTTTAGTTCTTCACAGTTGATCATTTCTGTTACTGTATACATTGTTGTCTTAGTTCTGCTCACTTTACTTTGCTAGTTCTGAAGTCATTCAGTTCATTCTTCCTTTTTGCATAATAGTATTCCATTACAACCATATTATATAATTTGTTCATCAATTCTCCAAATGATGGACAACCCCTCAGTTTCTAATTATTTGCCACTACAAAAAGGGCTGCTAAAACATTTTTGTACAGTTAGGTCGTTTTCCCTTATCTTTTTGGGATACAGACACATTAGTTGTATTTCTGGGTCATAGTTTTGTGATTCTTTGAATCTGGTTCCATATTGCTTTCCAGAATAGTTGTATCATTTCACAGTTCCACCCACAGTTTATTGGTGTCTCAATTTTCCCACATAACCTCCAACATTTATTATTTTCCTTTTTAGTCATGTTAGCTAATCTGATAGATATGAGGTAGTATCTCAGAGTTGTTTTAATTTGCATTACTCTAAACAATAGTGTTTTAGAGCATTTTTTTCACATGGCTATGGATAGTTTTAATTTCTTCCTCTGAGATCTACCTGTTCATATCCTTTGATCATTTTTCTATTGGGGAAAGCTTTGTACTTTAAATTTGATTCAGTTATTTATATATTTAAGAAATGAGACTTTTATAAAAGACACATGATATATAATTGTTCCTCCAATTTCTTGTTTTCCTTCTAATCTAGGTTTCATTGGTTATGTTTGTACAACTTCTTTTTAATTTAACATACACACAATTATCTATTTCATCTTTTGTAATATTCTCTGTGTCTTGATTGGTTATAAATCTTTCCCTTATCCATAAATCTGATAGGTAAACTTTTCTATGTTCCCTCTATTTGTTTATGGTGTCACCCTTTTTTTCTACATAAAGTGTCCATTTTGACTTTATTCTGGCGTATGGTGATTCCATCAATGAATTTCAAAGCTCATTTTATGTCTTTGTCTTCATGAGTTGTCATAAAAATATTTATCAGGTATTTACTTTCTTGTGTTAATTTACTCTGAACTTAAACTTGTCCTTAGATGAAAGAAATTTCATTGGGTTATGGCAGAACTTGTTCTCTGCAGGCCTGACTCACACAAAGACAAGATTACTTTCTTTCATTCTGTAATGAGGCAGTGAAGTAAGGCAGTGGTTCTCAAAGAGTGTACCATAAAACAGTAATATACTTTGAGTTTCATTCAGTGTGCCATTAAACTTTGAATGTTATGAAAGATAAAAGAAAATCTATAAGTAATTTTGCTTAATACAAATGCCCCTTATCCAGCTAACATATCATTGCAAAAGTTGTATTCTCAAAACAAGAAAGAAATGCCTATTAACAATACATACCTCAAAACATGTCATACCTAGAACTCTCATAGGATTCAACAAATAGTCTCTTCTAATAGAAGAAAACTATAAGTAAGAGTTATAAGTCCCCATAGTATGGCCCACTAAAATGTTAACTATGATACAATTCCTCAGGAAAAAAAAATTGCTCTTGTAATCAAAAAAAATTCAAAATGACTGATACATGCCTCCTTCAGCTAAGGTAGCAAAGGAATAAATACATAAGGGAATTCGTCTTTTATAAAGGAGAATAGAAATGTCCTTTTAAACATTAACTTTATAAATAGTGTTAACCATTGGAATCTGCTAATCAGGGTAAACTTAATGAGAAAATAAATGCAAGAAGGCAACTGAAAGGGAAATAACCAAAGAGACGAGACAGAATTAGATCAAATGCTAAAGTGTTTTATAGCAAGTAATGTGTCTGGCTGGGGGCTTAGAGTTAGTAAAATGACAAACAGAATTTGAGATCTTTTGATACTACTTCATAGAACATAAAAGTGTTTACAAGAAGAAATCTATCTCATCACAGTCCATCATAGTGAAAAAAAACATAATTACTGAATAATTATCATTAGTTCACCATCTGCTATGAAAGAAGAGAGTCTGTGTCTTTTGTAATAATATGACATATTGAATTTGATCTTTTCTTGGGACTTTGATTTCTCTGCTTTTAAAAAAAGACTAATATTTTATTGGAAATGTTCAATACTAGGGCCAGTTCAGAATCATCCTCCTACACTATTACTTACTAATCTTTTTTCTCACTAGAAAAATATCAGTGTTGGGGCACTTATACATTGGTAGTGGAACTGTGAACAGATACAATCTTTTTTGGAGAAGAATTTGGAACCAACTCCAAAAGGCTATCAAATTATTCATACTCTGCCTCACCAATACTACTAGTAGGTCAGTATCCCAAAGACATTAAAGATATGTGGGAAAAAAACAAAGAATGATATGAGGGAGGAAGAGAACATAGGTTACAAAATGTCAGAAAATGATTATTAAAAAATACATGTATATGTTAAAAAAGAATAAAACAACTGCTGGGAACACTGGAAAACTATGTTAGAAACTAGACACCATGAACCAGAATAAAGTAAAAAAAATATTATTTAGAAATAAAAGGTTATAAAATAAAAAAGAAAAAAATCTATAAATATAACTGTCATTTCATAATGCTCAGCATATGATATTGAGTATAGAAGGTATTCAGTACTTATTTACCAATTAATCTCCCCATTTATAAAGTAGCAAAAGGCTCTAAATAATATTATTTACTTCAACTTATCATTTCAGCAAGGACCCAATGAGAATAACCCATAAAATACAGAAAAACATGTAGAAAGGGGAGGCATAAATACATATAAACTATATAAATAATATTGTGTTCTGTTAGAATCAACTTTCTTCTTCATAAAGTGCTACCTTCAATTGTTAAGGAAATATTAGTCAGTAATTGATAGTGAAATAAAAATGAATAGCAATAACTGTTAATGAATGATGAGATTAATGATATTGTGAAAACCACTGAATGATTTTAAAGGTCTTAGCCATATATCGATATCATATTTATTAAATAAAATATGTAAAAAGTTTAATAAAGCAGAGCTATTTAGAACATATTGGTATATCTAAAGAGGAAGTTGAGTGGGTAGAAGAAAAGATTCCTTAAGTAACAGAATTTTATGGCAACGTATTTTGACAGGAGATTAAAATATAATCACCACAGTTTCTTTTATAATGGCTTAATTTTCAGTAGAAAATATCATCAATCATTTATTTGTCTGTTTGCTTTTTTAGATTACACATCGGTATACTTTTAAGTAATCATTTTTCAAATTCTGAGATCCATTTTCTCTCCTTTTCTCCCATTCCACTCCCTTCCCCAAGATTGCAGGTACATGTTGATTGTGATTGTGTTATTATATAATATATATTTCTATGTTCATGTTGCTGTAAAAGAAGACAAATATTGCTCACACTAGATGAAAATTCACGGAGGAAGAATATGAAGAACAGTATGCTTCAATCTGTATGCAGACTTCATTAGTTCCTTCTATGATAGTAGATAGCCTTTTCCATTAAGAGTAACTTAGAGTTATCCTGGGTCTTTGCATTGCTAATAACAGTTAAGTCATTCACAGCTGATCATTGTACATTATTGCTGCTACTGTGAACAGTGTTCTGGTTCCACCCAATTCACTTTGCATCACTTCATATAAGGTTTTCCAAGTTTTTTGTGATCATTTTGCTCATTCTTTTCAGTTTCCAGTTCTTTGCAACAACAAAAAGAGCTTCTGGAAATATTTTTTGTTCAAGGACATCCTTTTCCTATATCTTTGATCTCTTTTAGATACAAACCTAGTAGTAATATTGCTGAGGCAAAGGGTACACACAGTTTTATGGCCTTTTGGGCATAGTTCCAAATTGTTCTTCAGAAAGGGTTGCCTATTTTCATGCTAGGTTTTTTTTTCCATTGAACTCTGAGTAATCCATAATTTTTATTCCCAGAGATCTCTCTAATACTTGACATATCTTCATACAATATGGCCAGAAGAATATTAATTTTTAAAATATGTGTCTTTGTTTCAGTGATAAATTTGTGATTATTACAGGCTTATCCTGAGCTGTCCATTCAACTCTACTTTCCCAAACCCTATTCAATTCTGGACCAAGTCTATTGTTGATCTTCTATTTCTGTCCAAAAAGATATTTAATGGGCCCATACTACATATGAGCTGTCTAACTTCATACTGTGATACGGACAACAAAAACATTTGGTCTGTTCTTATTTCTTCTTTTGTGGATATTTAAGTAAAACTAAGTCAGAAGCTTAGGAAACAAAATCACAAACATGGCAAATAATATGATATGGTAATAAAAGAAGACTGTAATTATTCAGGCATCTTCTGAAGTTCTTACCCTGCCTAAAACAAAAGCAACTAATATCTCCTTGCCTTAACTTAATGATATTTTCCTATCCTATCCTATCCTATCCCATTCTATTCACAAACACGGAAGAATTGGGTGCTGAAGTGAAAATGATGAGAACTTCAGAAGGAAGTTATTATTTCCTTTTGGAATTTGTAATCTTGATGGAATTTGACATGAACCCTCAATTTTAGGAAGTTAGATTTAAAAGGGTTCATAAAGATAGGAATATTTCATGCAAAAACATTTCAAGAACTCAGCCCATGAGGCTGGGGAACATGTGAATTAATGAAATTCAAAGGATAAAAAGAGAAAATTCTGTTGAAGAGGAAAATTTGGAGTTATCTGAAGAGTTACATAGTTGAAGGAAAACACAGCAGCCATTACAAATTTAAAAAGGGGGGATGTGTATAAGATGGGAAAAAAGGAAAATAAAAAAGGATGAATACAAAAGTAGTGATGGTACTATCAAGATAGTGTCAGGAATGCTAAAGCTCAGAAAAAAGCTCTAATTAGTAAGGCTAATGACAATGAAAAAATGATCATTTTAAAAAGTATACTGGGGACAAATGGAAGAAAGAAGATGGAATAATACTACTGCTGATAATGTATGATAACAAGCAACAGAGGGTCTGAAGAATTGATAAATATTTATTTTGCTTCTGTTTCTTTTCCCAAGGAAAATAACTTTTTGTATTGGATATAGAGAAAAAAAGTTAATAAAGAATTCACATACAAGATTAAGTATGTGGTTACTTTAAGATCAATTAGTTCTACTGCTAGATTCAAATCAGTTGGCTGTAATGAATGAATAAATACTGAATCTAAAACATTTATTAGGCACTTTCCATGTGCCAAGTACTGTGGCAAACACTGAGAAACAAATGACAAATGCAGATAGTTCGTGCTCTCAATTAACTTTCTCCCTAATTGGGAGAGAAAACACATAAAATCATGTTTAGCTACAGGGCAAATGGACAGGTCTAGAAGTCCCCGTGGTTTAGTGATGAGGTACATGTCATGGCCCAGGACATATTAAGTTAAATCATTATGTCAGAGACAGTGCCAAAGGACTGCAGAGTGTGGACACAGGTTGGATGGTAAGACTTAGTATTTCTCTAACTCTTTGGAAGAAATCAAATTGATGAATTTCACTTCATCAATATCCTATAGAAATGAAACATCTTGGGGAAAGGAGGAAGGAAAAAAGTAGACTCTACAATAATGGATATATAGTAGTGGGTATAGCTGTTCCCCAAAGGATTCTTGGACTAGCCAGACGGCAAGAGGAGCAAGCAAAAAAGAAAGTTAACAGAGAACTGACACCTTCAGTGGTACCAGGTCTTCTTACCACCCAGCCATCCTACATTGGCTCTGAAAGCTGATTGATGAGCTTCCTTATCAGGGTCTAATAAAACTAGCAGATGTGACTGTTAAATCACTGTTAGTGATATTTGAAAACATGGTAAAAAAAAACTAGAGAGGTACTGCAGGATCCATAAAAAGCATTTGCAATCCAGATTTTTTTTTAAACTAAAGACAATAGGTTCTACAAAGTTTAGGTCCATTCATTTGACTTACATTTTATAAAAAAACTAGAATATATTATTTTTCATTATACTTTTATTATATTAAATATTTTCCCATTCCATTTTTAACATTTTAATATTCATTTTTAAAAATTTAAGTTCCAAATTCTCTCCTTCATTCTCATCTCTTCACCCTACTTTAGAAGGCAAGTAATTTGATACAAGTTACGTATGCAAAGTTATGCAAAAATATTTCCATATTAGCTGTGTTGCAAAAGAAAACAGATAAAAAGAAGAAAAATAAAGTAACGCTTAAATTTACATTGAGTTCATCAATTCTTTCTGTGAACGTGGATAGTATTTTTCATTGAAAGTCTTTTGGAATTGTCTTGGGTCATTACTTTAATAAGATTAGCTAATTCTTTCATAGTTGATCGTGATTAGAATATTGTTATTATGTACAATGTTCTCCCCTTTCTTTTCTGAAGCAATCTTGATTATTATTTCTCATAGCACAATGATAAGTTAATCAATTAAAACTACAAGAAGAATGTGGCAGGCTAGAATATGAGGAAAATTTTTACCTCTTTATATTGGATGTGTGATTTCAATGAAATAGGAAATCTATGAAAGAAAGATCCTTTCATTCCTCTGCCTACTACTACTCCACAACCAAACCAATTTAACAATTTGCTTATATAGTCAAAAAAAGTGTTGTCTGGATCACTGACAGTTCATGTAATTAGATGACAGTCCAATAGATCTTTTCTGTTAGAGGCAAGAATTGCACACAAGTCTTTCTGGTTCTAAGGTCAGCTCTCTGCACACCACAATGCCTTTTTAGAGAAGCCTCTAATAATATGACTTTCTAGAGATATAAATGTAGTCTTCACCTGGGCTAAAAAATTGAATTCAAAAATAAAAACATAGACAATAGTTTTGTCTCAAAAAAAATTGAGTAGACTGAAACTTAAAGTGATATAAGACTGAAACTTAAAGTGATATAAGAGCCATAATAGATAAAAGACTATTGGGCTACACTAAAAACATAGAACTCTAGAAATAAGGAGGCAATATTCCCAATTTAATCCACTCTTCTTAGGCTATAACTTAAATACTGAATTCAGTTCAGGACACTCCATATTAGACAGAACCTTGATAAATTGTAGAATAGGATGAGGAGTGTCAGTTTGAAATCTGGAGACCCCAAGTCTGCCCCTGTCCCCTGAGAACTCATCAGGAAGGAAGTCCCAGACTTGCCCATTTCAGACAAAACAGTAGACCTTAAGGTAGACTTAAATCAAATGTTAAGTACCCTTTTATCCTAGTAGTTTCTCCCATTGTATCAAAAGTCCTTTCTTTCCCAAGTAGCCTAGCCCATGGCTGTACCCTTCCCTTTAGTATCCATTTTAAAGCATCATCCTTTCCCTGATAATCCTCTCTTGGACTTCCTATTTCATTTTAACCACAGTAATGTCAATCATTCATACTTCCTTGTCCTCAGCTCCCCAAATGTTACATAAGTTCTCCAAATTCTATTGTTCTTTGGAAAAATAATTTAGCTTGTTGCATTCTCCCAGGGACATGTCCTGGAGCCCCAGGAGTAGACCCTGAGTAGTTTGTTGGAGCTGGGATCTGTGATAGCAGCCAACTACTGGACCTATCTCTTTCCTGATTAAAGACTTGATTTTTCTGACTACTTTGATAGTTTGGTGTTATTTACAAGTTAACAGGAGGGAAAAGGTCTCATGTCTATTTTTAATGAGAATTATTTGAAAGCCCTAATGATCTTTAGCTTTAAGAAAGGAATTACCTATGAGGACATAAGAGTTATAGTAAAGTGCTTGAATTGTTGCCCTGTGGAAAAGGGATGAAATTCATTCCGTTTGCCCTGGAAAATAGAGGCAGGAGCAATGATAAGAAGTTATAGAGTTAAAATTTAAGTTTAATGTAAGGGGGTAAAACTTCCTGATATTTAGAATTATTATTCAAAAGTGAAATGAGCTGCCTTGTGAATTAATAGCTTCTCTTTCACAAAACATCTTCAAGGAAAGGCTGGTTAATGAATGACCATTTGTAGGGAGAATTCTTTGGGGCAAAGTTGGTATAGGTAGGACTATCAGTGTTGGCTAACCTTCAATGAGTTTGAGTGCCCAGAGGTCAAATTCAAACTGTCTGTGAGCCCTTTCCCCCAATTACCAGAGAGATGAGAGAGAAAGTGCTTGCATTGGGTGGATGGACAGAGGGGTGGGATATGTAAAAAATGTCCTCAGTTACTGGAAAGAGTGGGTAACAGAGCAACTCCTGGAGTGCTGACTCTGCAACATCCCACATTTTCATCAATGTGGTCCTAGAATTATAGGGTAAAATAGAAATTGAAATGATCTACTGATTTTTTCCCGAAAAAGATGCCTAAATGAAAATTCTCAGGTATATTACATCTAATCCAGATCTTCCAGAAGAAGGAGAAAATACAGGAGGCAGTCAGAAAGAAACAATTCAAATATCATGGAGTAATGGTCAGAATAACACAAGATTTAGGAGCTTCTTGAGGAATTACAGTGCTTAGAATATAATATTTCAGGAGGCAAAGGAGATAAGATTGCAACCAAGAATTACCTACCCAGCAGAACTTACACTAGTCCATACAAAGTAAAGTCACCAGAACAAGAGAACAGTGTACACAGTAACAGCAGTATTATATAGCGATCAATTGTGAATGACTTAGCTATTCTCTGTAGTATAATGATCCAAAACAATTCCAATGGACTTATGATGAAAAATTCTATCCACATCCATATGTCCATGAGACCTTTATACTTGATTAGATTTTGTTAGTGATAGTTTTGAGATAATTGTAAGTGTTATTCTAAGATGATTAGTATAAGTCATCATAATCCTGATCATAAGTACAAGTGTTGATTTTATAAAGGCATATTTATTTCTATATTTTTGTTAAAGTTTTAAAATTGCTTTTAATTGGGGTGCAGCCCCACCTCTCCCAGCTTCAGACCAAGCACTTTCCTAGTCACAAGGGCATGCTTCATAATTCTGATCTTTAAGTTTCATGTCCAGATGTGGTACAATGCCTACACCCTTCACTGTTTTGGAATAAGCCCCAAGTAACATCCTTCTCTCTGTATGAGGGTGAGTATTGATGGTAGGGGTGTGTGTAACTAGACTGCACCCTTTTTAGCTTTCAATGGACCAGATCAGCAAACACTCACCCCCACCCACAGGGGAAGACCTATGAGGGAACAAACTCAAAAAGGTTTCCCAAACTGGAAAAGTTATAGTGGGGATGCTGAAAGAAGGTGTTGGGGTTCAGTTGAGACCCAATGGGTTGGATACCACCTTCAGAGCCAGCCCTATTGAGGCAAGTCTCCCCCACTCCTAAGTTCAAGTTAGCTTTTGCCCATCAAGATGGAGACAGGCAATGGTCCTCTCTTCAGCTACCAGATGAGTCTTCCCCCCGCCCCCCGCCCCACTCCCCAGTGTAACTGCTCCAGACTCTAAGTATCAAACTATCAGGGATTTATTAAATGATAAATTAAATTCAGGGAGCAGGGGAAAAGGTATAGGGGAATCAAGGAAGGAGAGAAAAGATGAACTTCACTAGCAGCTAAGTCTTCTCCCCAAGAGAGCAGCTTAGGACTTCTTCTGTGGCTTGGTCAGAGTAGCTAACTCTCTCTTCCCCCTACAATCTCTTATAAAATATTTCTATACTAATATAAGAGGCAAGTAACAGGATAAATTGATTCAAACAGGATCAGGGAAGGGACACCCCCTCATTCAAGCCCACTCCCCCAGGAGTTTGAGCTCTCCAGCCAAATTGGAGAATTGCTGTTCAATGTCTTCTTTGTTGGTGAATGAAGATAGTAGGAATTGATGTTAGTAGTTGTGATCTCCCAATAATTACTAATAAAAGTACAGAGGAATCCAATTCACTCAGGATCCACCCCAAAATCAAAACATCCCAACCAAAGAATCAATCCACCAGGGTCCCAGTTCAGTCAGGAGTGAAGTGACAGTTGAGCAGACTCCTCCAAACTCCTCTTCCTGCTGGCCTCTCCCAAATGGAATTCTGAACAGGCAACATTCTGCTGGGCTGTTTCAGGGTCCCTTCCAACTCCATTTGCCTGCTCCCCTTTGCAAATTTCAGTCCACAGTTACATCCCCCCTGATCAAGTGATTCTTAGGTGTGGGCAAATGCATCTCACCAAATAATGGGTACTTCCTACATGACCTAACCTATGGACAAATATGGGTGGTTTCCGAGATGAACAGACCAATATGAGGGTTGTTATTGGGTGATTTGTACCTTTGAAGGCATGATTAATCTTGTGATAATCTTGTGTACTTAGTTGGAAAAATCAGAATCTTTTTCTAAGGGTATATAAGACAGTTCCTCCAAGTGCTCTGAGTCTCCTATTACTCAGTGGCCTGGCTTTGTTAGAGGACTTGGCCTTCTTCCAATAAAACCTAAATAATTACCTGGCTTGGAGAATTTGACTTTATTTATATAAAAATGATTATTCTTCAGAAAATTTTTACCACACAAAGACAAAACTAATGGGGTCTGAATGCAGATTCAAAGAATAATTTTTCACTTTATTTTTTATCTTTGTTTTATTTGACAACTTGACTGATATGAAAATGTTTTTTTGCATGACTACACATGAATAACCAATATCGAATTGATTGTCTTCTCAATGAGGAGGGAAAGGATAAAAGGAAGGAGAGAATTTAGAACTCAAATTTTTTAATGTCCTAAAATTACAAGCTTTTATATATAATTGGAAAAAATATTTTAAAATGATGGCAGTTGACAATACATAAGACTTGAAGGTTCAAGAGTGCTGAAGGAAGATTCTGAGCAACAAAAGGGTGACTGAATGGGACAAAGGAATTATAGAATATGGAACCAAGATTATACTCCTACAATGTGGAATAGTTTATTCTAGCAATTTTTCTAGCTGTGATTTTTTTTATAATTCTCTAAGATCTGCCTGTCTTATACTTTCTCTTCCTTTGACCTACATTAGTTAACAAACTTTCCACCACTATTGTCATTCATTTCCTTAAGTTAAATCATTGTCTCCAGAACAAATATTCTTAAATTAATAATATTTCAATATAATCTATTTTCTTTGTAATCCTATGGATTTTAAGCATATGAAGACATTATTCAGAGAAGCGCTCCATAGGTTTCACCACACTACTTAAGAGATTCATTACACAAAAAAGGTTGAGAGCTACTATTCTAGAACAAAAACTGTTAATAAGGAAGGAATAACCCATTTAAAGAGCATTATCAATTAGCAAATTAGCACGGTTCTGCTCATCAAATTAGCCCAGAGGTTTGTGAGATATGCTCTCAAAAATGTAAATGCAGGTCAGGTAAAATTTGAGAGGGAAGATGAAAAAATGGAAAGAGAAGTTCTGTGGACCGGCATAATGCAAAGGAATGCAGGTCCAGAATGATCAGTGTCAGATTCTAGAGAAAAATATGAATCCTCTCAACATTTAGGATAGCTGCTGAAGAAAGTAAAAGCAATGAAGACTCATCCCCTGCTCCTCCCCATGTACTCATATTGAAGATAAATTTGTCTTATGACTCAATTTTGCCCCAATTTGACCTTGGTTAAAACATTGGAAAATATTTTGGGGAGAATATATTGAATGACAAAACACTTGTCAGATTGTTTTCTTTTAAAAATATTTATTAAAACTATTTTTAAAGGAGAATGCCCAAAGATCTTTAGCTGTAATGCATTAGAAAATAAACATCAGCAATGATGAGACTTTTAATACTCTTGGATAAGACAAAAAGAAACAAATTATTTTAGATGGCATGAGCATAAATTGGAATATTAAATTGTAATTTATACTATATTTTGCTGTTATGTTTTCCATGATCATTATGTAAATAGTTTTAAATAATTAACATTTCAGTTCTGCTTGCTAAATTAATACAAATATATCCCACATCTATGATTAGAATCCAGCTATAAGTTCTCAGCTATACTTGCCTCAAGGAAAAACAAAATAAATAGGCCTGTTATTTCTTGTACACGTTTCTTCCAAGCAAGCTAGCAGAGCACCACTCCATTGAGATCTAGCCCTAAAAAGAATAACTTTTCCTACCCACATTTTTGAAATCTCCTTTTTTCATGTAGTAAATTATCATTAAGCATACACTCAAATTGGTAAGTTTGTGTCCCTAGTAGTGATCAAGTTTAAGCTATGTCCCAAGATGTATAACTAATGTACAGAATCTCATCAGAAGAATCTCAGTGTCCTAGTCCTTACAATTTTTGCATGAAGGTAGAGTGAACAAGATAAATAAATCACCTTGCCTAAAGCCCACCTAAGAGCTAGCAGAGCTCCAATCCAAGACTCATTTAGCCAGGGAATGTTAAAGTCGAGAGGGCCCTTAGAGATTATTTAGCTCAATGTCCTTATATTATATTTGAAGAATTCATGAGAAAATAGGAGTGAAAAATGGAAACAGGCATGCATTATCTTTATCTGGTTGCTGGATTTGAGTCTCAGAAACTAGCTGTGAGACCTCATACAAGTCATTTCACTTCTTAGATAGAATGAAGACTAGGGAAAAAAAAAAGACCACCTTGTTTGGCATTTAAGCTATCATTTGCAAATTATTAGCAGCTTCGGCTGAATAATGAAATTTGAAGACACATTTTAAATGATTCAGAGTGAGAAGTGAGGAAATGAAGACAAG
The DNA here is from genome assembly GCF_016433145.1 of Gracilinanus agilis. NCBI lineage: Eukaryota > Metazoa > Chordata > Mammalia > Didelphimorphia > Didelphidae > Gracilinanus > Gracilinanus agilis. The sequence goes on along the minus strand of NC_058133.1, from coordinate 429,512,081 downwards.
ATAGCTTTTTTGTCCCCTAAAAAATTGGCTGTGAAAGGGAGGGGCAAAACCAATGTTTCTACGAAGCAGATTTGGATAAATGGAAAGGATTTTAGGGATAGTGGAGATTTGAGATTGTTTTTAAGTAGTAAACAACAAATTAGTAGAGAGGAAGACATTGAAGATGACAGAAAGGAGATGGCTTCAGAAGAATTCACTAGAAGGAAATGGATGACAATAGAATCAAGGATATTGTTGAGAGTTTGGCTTTGGTGAGGAAAAGGATCAGATCTCCAAAAGAGGCAGGAGTGAGAAATGGAGGATATCAAGGCTTTTAACAATTTTTGTTTCATGTTTTTAGAAGAGACACTAGGGAATTCAAGGTGGAGTTGTTGCTATTTTCTCACCTGAGAGCATGAGAGGATGTTATAGGAGATTTGAGATGAGAGGTAAGGTCTTCTGGAACATCTTTGTAGAGAGTAAAATAGAGAATCAGTTAAGGAAAGTAAGAATTTTGACTGGATTTTTCATCCAAAGCTCATCAGAAGCTAAACAATTTGATGTGAAGAAAAGAAATCGTAATTATCAAAAATTTCACTGATTTTTTCCAATAAGGCAGATGAATAGAGAGAGAATAGATAATGTATTGTGTTTAATGGGAAATAAAATTGTTTGATACCTCACCTAAGAGATTCTTAGGTAAGGAAATTCTGAGTTAAAGAAGATTTGGTTTATGAAGAATAAATTAGGGAAAGGAGACATGGTAAAAATAGGAAGTTATTGGGGGCAGCTGGGTAGCTCAGTGGATTGAGAACCAGGGAGGTCCTAGGTTCAAATCTGGCCTCAGACACTTCCCACTGTGTGACCCTGGGCAAGTCACTTGACCCCCATTGCCCACTATTACCACTCTTCTGTCTTGGAACCAATACTTGGTTCCAAGACGGAAGGTAAGGGTTTAAAAAAAAATAGGAAGTTATATCCTACAAAACAGTCAAATCACCTTAGGTAAGACAGTTTGGGTTATGAGCCAGAGAGGGGAACATTTAGGCATGAGAGGGGATCTCTCCTTGTCCCTTGGAATATCTCAGTTGCTTTTATTTTATTATAGTTATTATCCTTTGTACTTGAAGGGGACCAAGATGGCATCAGAATGTCAATGACAATATACCATGTCTGACTGTGGCTGATTAACACTAATATGAGCTTAAAAGGCTCTACCACAGATTGGGTACTAAGAATTGATATGAACATTTTTGTTGTAGATGTCTCTAAATGTGCATATCTTACATTTCTTTTGAGCTCATAGAATACAGTGTCTGCTTTAATGCAGGCAGGCCATGCTAAATGAACCTTTGTTAGTATCTCCCATATCTCATGATCAATGCAAAGTTTTTCACATGAATTTTTAGACTGTCCTTGTATCACTTTTGACCTTCATATGTTTGCCTTGTGTGAGTTTTCTGTGAAATAGTCTCTAATACAAATATACATTTGGCATTCAAACAGTATGACCAGCCCATTAGAATCCTTCCTTTTCCTTCATGCCCTTATTTTGGATTTGGAAGTAGAAAAACTTGGAGTTAGATGCTAATTACATCATTTTTTTTTGAGTTCTCAGTATGTAGAGTCCATGCTAAATCATCTTTCATGAACAATCCACCCCATCCATGTGTTCCATTATGGATTCTTTCATTTACATCAGATATTTATTCAAATATTTCTACATTTAACAACTACTGATCTTCAGTTTCTATTTGGAGACTACATCCTTTAGTACTTGCTATTAGATGGTACACAGCTAATACTCATGAAATACAATCTGTATGTAGTAAAAAATCTCTTTTTTTGCAGACTTCACATCAGCAAGATGTGTGATATGTTTCTAAGCAGTGTTTTGTAAGTTGGGAATATACTTGTAAAAATTATCAAATAATAACTTTCAAAATGCACTCCTTTCTACACAGACTACAGATTTTTCTTCCAAAAGAATATTAACCAAGAGCAGTAATCTAAGAACACTGCTACAGCATGCAATTGAATTAATTTATTTGTTTTCTGCTATTTTACAGTCAGGCATATAAGGTTTTTGCTTTTTTAAAAATGTCTGCAGCTCATTTAAGTAATGTTTGAATGAGCATTTATCCTAGAGATAAAAATATTGCTTTGGCATAAGAACTTTTAACTATAATTCATTAATGAAAAGCTAGATGTGTTACTTCTATTATTTTTCATTTAAATATTCAAATAAAACGTTACCTACTCTTCCAGGTAAAACTGATTGTCATGCATTTAGTGTTACATGTAGGAAAAGAGAATAATCTAGAAAACTATTACTCATCATCCTTCCATATTCTGAAACTCACAGAAAACTGACTCTTCAGAAGACCTAACATCCTTGGCTATCCTATCCTATTGTAGTTTTACCATCTTTATTATTTCATGACATGGAGGAAAAGTAAACTTAATTCTTGTTAGTATCCATTACCATTACTATATTCTATTTGTTTGTGTGATATAGCATAATGTCAAAATTCCTCAGAGAACTAAATTAAAATCCAATAAAAAGTGTAATAAGAACTTAACCTCTAGTTTTTCTACTTCCAAATACAAAACGAGGGTAGACAATGAAGGAAAGAGAACTACAAAAATTTGAGATATACAGGTAGTCCATTTTCCTTGCTTTGGACCTTGGAAATTTGTTTTTCTTTTCTTTTTTCTTTTTTGAAAATTCTGTTTTCCTTTAGCTTGGTTAAAAACAGTGCCAAAATTAGTGTAACTATAAAATGAAACATTCCTTTTCTGAATATTTGAGGGAAGATAAGTAAAGTGAAAGAATGAAGATAATAAAGTAGAAAATCATTGACTTGTGTGTCAGAAGATGTGGATTCATCTGCAATAGGATTTATATAGGCTTACAAGCCACTGATGAAGAATTTGGAAAACAATACTATCAATCCTTCTGAGATTAATGTGATCCCAGGAGGTCATTGGTGTATATTATTAGATTTAAACTCTTTTGCTTCAAAGACAATTTACTCCTTTGGGTCTTAAATCTTTATACAATGAATAACTCATTTTTGAAAGTGACTGAGGAGGTCACTGACTTAGATCACAATGTGAGATCATTTCAAAAAGCAAAATGAAAAAAAAGTTTAAAATATTCACATTTTGAGGGGAGGAGAACTTAAAAATGCTTGTTTTCCTTATATGAATTGGGAGGTAAACTGTTAGTATTAATTCTGCAAGAAAATTGTTTAAATATAGGTAGATTTAAAGTATTTTATATTATATTTTACAAGCCAAGGAATAGTATGCTCCCTTTGTAATTTTATCTATGCATTAAGGGGACATTTGATGGTTAGAACTTTTGAGAAATAACAACTACTTATATACTATCTTGAAGATACTAACAGCACATGGTTAGTATGGTAAGTCAGTTAAGTAGTATGTTCTATGCACTGAGGTAATCACAGGAAACACAAAAGACACACATATACACACACAATCCTTGCTATCGTGGAGCTCATAAGCTAATGGAGAAAAATAGCAAATAAAATGCAAATAAACCATATATAGGAAAAAATAGGAAATGGTTCTAATGAAAAGGAAACAAGATAATGATAAACAAAAGGCTTATTTTGGAAGTTGGGGCTTCATCAGAGGCTTGAAGGACCTTAAGTAAACTAAGAGTCAGGGATGAAAAAGGAAGAACATTACAGGATAGGTAAAGAATCAGTGAACAAGCCTAAAGAGAGAAGGTGGAGTGCAATTACAAAGATCAACAAGGAGGTCAATAGTCACTGCATCAGAGTATCTAGAAGGAAATAAGGTATAAGAAAACAGGAAAGTAAGGGGAAAATTAAAAAATTTTAAAGGCCAAGCAGATGATGGATTGGAATGTGGAGAAGTTTGAGACAAGGAATAAAATTAGAAAATTAAAAATTAATCTAATGTGAGGTGATGAAGGCCTGAATCATAATGATATCTGAAGCAAAGGGAAAAACTAAGGTATGAATGAGAAAAAATGATACTTGCCCACTTAATGGATACAGGGTATGAAAGAAAGAGGGGACTTGAGTATAACACATAGGTTGGGAGCATTAGTAACTAGAAGGATAGTGTAAAAATAAAAGGTAAGTGAATGACTGTAAAAATAAAGAATTGATTATTGATTATAAACTGATTTCAGACACTCTGCTTCCTGTGCTTGCAAAGTATCTTTAGTTTATATCAGTGAAGTAAAGTTCATATGTGAACTTCTCTTCAGGGCCAGGCACAAGGATGCTAAAGAGACTCTTGTTATAAAAAATAAAATATTTATTGAAATATATGAGGATAAAAATGATTGTCAACTCTAAAGGATTCTAACTCCACCCAAATAAAACTCCCTGGTTCAGCAAGGAACTGCTTCTCCTGTTTTCACAGGCTGCACTAATCCTTCCTGATCTGACTAAGCCAAATTTTTAATATTCTAAATAAACTACCGCTATTATCCTTATAATTTTTAACTTTGACTTCAAGTTATAATAATAACGAAGGCTAGCTGGTTGAGTCTCAACAAGAATCAAGTTAGGACTCTGAGCCTTAGCAGACTCAGAAGTCCAAACTAAGGACCAGGTCTTTCTTTGGTCTACTCAGAGTTGAAACAATGTATAAAAACAGTAATATATAGTCAATAGCGTTTCCCAAGTCAGAAAAGAAAACACTAAGCTCCCTCAGATCATTCTCTCTTTTCCTTCTCTCTCAGACAGGAGAGAGAGAGAGACAAAGATGGTTCTCCTTCAAGCCCTCAGAGAGAGAGTGAGTCTCTGTGAGTGACTCGGCCAATCACCAGAGACCAACTCCCAACTGCCATACCCAGAGAGAGAAACTGTCACAGAAAAACTGTTATAATTGAAACTGACACTTTTTCTCACCTCTGTTTGAATCTCCAAATCTTTATCAAGGCAGCTTCTCTACTTCTTATCTCTAAACTAATATAACAAGACCTAACTTATAATGTCACCCTTATATATTCAACAGTAAGAAATTAGGAAGAAAGGAGAGGTTTGAGAGAAAAATAATAAGCTTTATTCTTGATATTTTGAGTTTACGATGTCTACAGGTCATCCAATTCATGATGTTTACTACATTTTTGGAGATGTTAAACTAAGATCATGAGAGATATTAGAGATGGAAAGTAGAAATGACAGTCAGCTCCATAAAGATGTTAATTGAAATACTAGAAAATCATGAAATCACCAAAGTAAATGGAGTTGAATGAGAAAAGAAGGTGGTCTAGGCCAGAAATTTGTGGGTCCCTCACTGGGCTAATCTCAACAGTGAGTATGCATTAATTGCATGAAAATCCAGCAAAGGGTACAGGGAATCAAAGGTCAGATAGATAGAGGAGAACCTGGAAAAAGTAGTGTCACAAAAACATTGAGAGAATAGAGTATGTCTAGGAGACAAGTGTGATTTGACAGTGTCAAAGATTGTAGAGAGGCTAGAGAGAATCTGGATTGAGAAGGGGAAAGTCCATTAAATTTGGAAAGTAAAAGATCATTAGTAACTTTGTAAAGAATAGTTTCAGTGAGCAATGAGATCAGAAACCAGATTGTATATAATTAAGAAGAGAGAAGAAAGGAAATTGGGGTACTTAATTTACATAGCCTTCTCAAGGCATTTATCCATGAAAGGCAGTACATACATACAACAATAGCTAGTGAGGACAGACAGATCAAGGAAATGTATTTCAATCTGCTGGAGGAAATGGAATAAAATCACTTTTACCTGAAGAGAACTTTGTCTGAGGAAGGAGAACCATCATCTTGTAATAAAAAGTTGATGAAGATAGTGATAGAAGACATCTGAATGATTAAGATGAAGAATAGCAGAAAAGGAAAGCAATCTCAACTGAGAGGAAAGAGAAGTGGAAAGTTCCTCTTACCAAATATCTGTAATATAAATTGGAGAATAAAAGTGTTGGTTCAAGAAAAATATGTTCTAGTATAATATTCTGGTTTCATATCATAGATCTCTTATCTAAAGTATTAGCATATCTCCCTAAATGAAACTATGTTGATATATGTAAATAGCTTTGCTTTAAAATGTAATATTTTTTCCAGATTACATGTAGTTATAACATATTTTTTGCTTTTTTGCTTTTAATTTTCTCTTTTATTACTATGAAATTGATAAGCATTAATAAAAGTAAACATTTCCACATTCAAAGAACAGGAAAAAGAGGACTATATATGAAATTATGGATCTCTGTTACATAAAACTTTTAAAATATAATTTTTATTTTAAATTTTATTTGTTAAAAATATCTTTTCATGTTTACATTACTTATTTTCTTTCCCTCCTATATTCCCTCCCCCCAGACCCAAAAAAACAATTCAACTGAGTTGTACAAATGTTATCACTTGACACCTATTTCCATATTATTCATTTTTGCAAGCAATATTTTAAAGCCAAAATCCCAGATCATATACTCATATAAACAAGTGATAAGTAATATGTTTTTTCTTTTGTGTTTCTAGTCTCATAGTTCTTTCTCTCAGTGTGGAAGAAAGTCTTTCTCATAAGTCCCTCAGGAATGTTCTGGATTAATATGTTGCTACTAGTAGTAAAATCCATTACATTGGATAGTTCCACAATGTTCACTTCCTGTGTACAATATTCTCTTGGTTCTGCTCAGTTCACTCTGTATCAGTTCATTGAGGTTCTTCCAGTTACTATAGAAATCCTCCAGGTCATCATTCCTCACAGCACAAAAGTTTTCCATCACCAGCATATACCATCATTTGTACAACCATTCCCCAATTAGGGGATACCCCTCATTTTCCATTTTTTCCACCACAAAGAGTGAGAATATGAATATTTTTGTACAAACATTTTTCATTTTTATCTCTTTTGGGGTACAAACCCAATTAATCCAGTATGGTTGGATTAATTCACAACTCAACCTGCAATGCATTAGTGTCCAAATTTTATTCACTATGACAAGGTGGTATTTATACCAGGAATGCAAAGCTGGTCCAATATTAGTAAAACCATCCACATAATTGACCAAATCACTACCAATCAAATAGAAATCACATGATTATCTCAATAGTTGCAGAAAAAGCCTTTGACAAAATACACCAATTCCTATTGAAAACATTAGAAAGTATAGAAATAAAAGGGCCTTTTAAAAAACAATAAGCAGTGTTTATTTAAAACTATCAGCAAGTACCATCTTCAATGGGAATAAGTCAGAATTATTCCCAATAAAATTATAAATGAATCAAGGATGACCATTATCACCTCTATTATTTAACATTGTATTAGAAATGCTAGCACTATCAATTAGAAAATAAAAAGAAATCGAAAGGATCTAAGTAGACAATGAATAAACTCAACTATCACTCTTTGCAGATGACATGATAGTAAACCTAGAGAATACTAGAAAATCAACTAAAAAGCAAGTGAAAATAATATCTTCAGCAATGTTGAAGGGTACAAAATAAACCCACATAAATCATCAGCATTTCTATATATTTCTAAGAAAACTCAGCACCAAAAATAATCCTTGTGATAACTTGCTGTAGTCTTTTTATTAGTATTTTATTTAAGATTTTTCATGTATATTCATTAAGGAGATTAGTCTATAGTTTTCTTTCTCTGGTTTTGGTCTTCCTGGTTTGGGAATCAGTATCATATTTGTATCAGAAAGAATCTGGTAAGACTCCTTCTTTGACTATTTTTGTCAAATAGTTTGTAGAGTATTGTTAATTGTTCTTTAAATGTTGGATAGAATTCATTTGTGAATCCAACTAGCCCTGGTGATTTTTTCTTACCAAGTTCCTTGATGGCTAATTCAATTTCTTTTTCTCAGATGTAATTAAAGTATTTTAATTCCTCTTTTGTTAATCTAGGCAATTTATATTTTTGTAAATATCCTACCATTTCACCTAAATTGCTATATTCATTGTCATTTAATTGGGCAAAATAACTCTTAATAATCCCTTGATTTCTTCTTCATTAGAAGTGAGATCATCCTTTTCATTCATGATACTGTTAATTTGATTTTCTTTCTATTTTTTAAAATAAGATTAAGCACTACTTTATGTATTTTATTTTTTCAAATTACCAGCTCTTAGTCATAATTATTAGCTTAATAGTTCTTTTGCTTTCATTTTTATTAATTTCCCCTTTGATTTTTAGAATTTCAAATTTGGTCTATATTTGTGGGTTTTTAATTTGTATTTTTCCCTAGATTTTTTTTACTTGCATGTCCAATTCATTGCTATCCTCCTCCTCATGTTGTTAATATAGACAATGAGAGACATAAATTTTCCCTGAGTACTGTTTTGGCTGTATCCCATGGATTTTGATATGTTGTTTCCTCATTGTCATTCTCTTCAATGAAATCAGTAATTGTTTCTGTGATTTGTTCTTCAATCAGTTTTGGAGAATTAGACTATTTAATTTCAAATTAATTTTTAAATTAGCTTATTCAAGTACCCTTAATAATTATAATTTTATTGCATTATGATCTGAAAATGTTGCATTTATTATTTCTGCTTTTCTGTATTTGTTTGCAATATTTTATGCCCTAGTATAGTGATGGGCAAACATTTTAAAGAGGGGGCCAAAGGAAAGGAAAAAAAAACCTTTAGATGGGTCAATATAATTTATTAAAAAATAACAATGATGCATTTTATAAAATTCTTGTATTTTTGTGATACTAAGCCCTATTAATAACTGAAAGATAATGAAGGAGAAGGGGCGCATCTGGCCCATGGGCTATAGTTTGACCATCACTGTTCTAGTACATGGTCAATCTTTGTAAATGTGCCATGTGCTCCTGAAAATGTACATTCTTTGTTGTTGCTATTCACTTTTCTCCATATATCAATTAACTCTAATTTTTCTAAAATTTAATTCATATCTCTTATGTCTTATTTAATTTTTAGTTTGAGATATATATATATATATATATATATCTGATAGGAGAAGGTTGAGGTCTGTAATGCAAGGTGGCTAACAGAAACTTTTTGCTTCTGTAATTTATAACGGTCTCAAAGAAGTCATTTAAAGATCTTAGAATCTTCAGAAAGTCAGTTAGAACTTAAAGCTATAAATAGAGGTGAAGTTCCAACTGATGGGGCTTTTGCCTTCTGGCTTTTGCTGTGGCTGGAGGCTTTTACTTTGGCTTAACCTGTTGGCTTTGGCCTAATTGCTTCGGCCTTGGCCTGTGCTCATTTTGTCTTGGGGAAATTTGGACCTATCTCATTTCTCTGGACCTCTCCCTGATCTCCCATCTCCATCCCTCCCCTTCCCTGAATTTCCTTTGGGTCCTCTGTGGAAGGGAGGGCTTGGTGATTAGACATTGTGGGTTTAGTTTCTATAGGCTAGTAGACTATCCTCAAATAAGTTACCCCTAGTTTTAATGATGTGATAGAGACTTTACTTAAAAGGCAGTCAAATCTACCGACTGGGAGAGCCGGGCTCTCTCTGTCTAAACCTCTCCACGACCCATCCCCCACCATCACCCTCTCCCTAGCCACAGTTAGAAAATCCTGAACCCCTCTTCCCTTCTGACTGACCCTGGCATTAATACATCCCCTTGTTATCTATTCAAACCTGCTGGTGAATCATTGTGTCCAAAATTAAGACAAGGGCTCAAGGGGAAGGAGTCATTTTTCCTTTATTTTTTGAAAGAACTGGGGCATCCATCTTGGCAGGAAGTACCTACCTCAAGACTTTCTCCAGCCATCAGTTTGACTGGCAGGGAGGAGCCCTCTTGACCCCTCCCTCAAGAGACTTAGAAACTAACAAGAGAAACCCTCCAGCCAAGCCTCAACATTTCCTACTAGCCCTAATTTCCTCCCTGTATCCTCTGTCTCAAGCCTCTGAGAATAAATCTGTTTGAGCTGCCCTCTCCTACATACCCCATTTCCTTTATCCCATAAATAACTTCCCATACCTTCTTTCCTCCTCCTATCACTTATAATACCCCATTATCTTTTCTCACACTCAATTGCCTTAGTTGACCCACTCAGATTACCTTATTTACTTTTTATAACAGGTCTCCCTCTAGAATAGTTTTACTATCTATTTCCTCTTTAAGCTCTAATAGATTCTCCTTTAAAAATCTTGATCCTTTACCATTTGGTTCATATATGTTGAATACTAATATTTCTCCATTGTCTTCATGCCTTTTATCAGGATGAAATTACCTTTCTCATTTCTTTTAATCAGATCTATTTTTGCTTTAGCTTTGTCGAAGGTCATGATTGCTACTCCTGTCTTCTTTTTTTCATTTGATACCCAAAACATTCTGTTCCAGTCTTGTACCTTTACCCTGTGTGTGTATATCTATCTCATGTGTTTTTCTTGTAGACAACATGTAGTTGGATTTTGGTTTTTAATCCACTCTGCTATCCACTTCTGTTTTATGGGTAAATTCATTCATTTATTTTGAACCATAATTCAGAGTTATGATTACCATCTGTGTATTCCCCATCACTTTGATTTGCTCTTTTAATTGTGCCCTTTCTTTCACTGTTTCCCTCCATACCAGTGTTTTGCTTTTAATCAGTCTCCCTTTTCCCCACCCTTATTTTAGTCTCCTTCCCACCTCCTTCCTTCTTATCCCCCTCCTATTTCTCTTTAGTCTTTTAATGGACCCCCCAAATTTTCTCTCTCATGTAATATTCCCCTTGTGATATCCCATTTCCTTATTCCCTTTCTACTTCTCTATAGGGTAAGATAGAAGTCTATACTCCAATAAATGTGAGTGTTCTTCCCTCTCTGAACCAATTCCATAGAGATTAAGGTTTAAGTATTACCTGTAACCACCCTCATCCTCCCCATTTTTAATAATATTCTCCATCCTGCCTATTTATGTGTTATAATTTACCCACTGCTGAGACTGAGCGTGGCAGTATTAAGTCTTGAATCTCACTACCAAGGCATGGAGCAGCCCCCCAGGGGTAAGTCTGTGGTGCTTTCAGCCAGCCCCCTAGAATTTGGAGATTTCCCTGGCCATGATGCAGTAGGTGGGGGTGGGGGGGAGGAGTAGGGGAAGAGGTTGTCAGCCTGTGCTTTGCCTTGTGCAGTTTTGACCCCTTACAGCATGGAAATGCTCTCTCACTCCCTACCTTTCATGCTGTATTCAGGTGGAGAGCCCCTTTCTTCATTCTGATTTGATTTCTGTCTTTTTGAAATTCGTTCTAATGATCAGTTTGGAAGGAGATTTCGAGCAGCTTAAAAATTTCTTTGTTACTATGCTGTCATCTTGGCTGTATGCCCTAGATATAAGGTTTAATAATTGTTTTCTGACATTTTACAAACCATATTTTCTCCCTCCCCTAGATAAAAAGTAAAATGATAAAGATTAGCCTGCATTGCATATCCTGCTATCATGCATTAAATATTTCCATATCTTTTTTGTTGTGAAAAATACATATTTAAATTATATAAGAAAAAAGTTCATTAAGGAAATAAAGTGGAAAACTATATTTCAATCTTTATCTAGATTTATCAGTTTCTTCTCTGGTGGTAAATATCCATTTTTGTTCTGAGTTTTTTGGAGTTGCCTTGGATCCTTGCATATAAATCTTTCCAAATTTTTTGTAATTTAAGCACCATATATATGTATCACATATATGTATACATATTATATATTTATTGCTTAGAGATAATAGAAATTTACTGTAGAAAATAATAAAATTTTTACTTTTGTGTACATACATCTAAATTTCCTATTATCACAATATGTTCCCAGAGAAAGGAAGCAACAATCTAAAGGCTTTTAAGGAATGTTGGTTTCATATCAGCTTCAGAGATACCAACTAATAAATATTATTGAATGGATTAAATACTCAGTCACCTACAGTCTCCCTTTACATGAATGTTTCCTGAGTGATCTTACAATAACTGCTTATAGTGAGAGTAGTGACAATATATTACTTATTCTTTTTCCTTTTCAACATAATTAAGAAAAGGCCAACATTAAAAGCTACATGTTACAATATCATGGCCAACGCTATGCCCACCTTTCCTATTTATTCAGAAACAATTTATTTTAATACCAGAAATACAGTTACAGAATCTGCCTGATCATTTTATTTTTAAAAATTGAGTTGAATTTCTCTTTGTTCAAAAGTGGAAGAGATATTTAATTACACGGGAATGGAAAACATTTGTTGTGAATATCAAATCTATTAAAGAATAGACCTGTGAAAGATATACTGGACTTGGTAGAATTCTAAAATATTAAGGATGATTCATGAAGTTACACGGTGTACCATGTATTTATAAAGTCTGAATTTATTTATTTGGCTATCATCATTTAATATTTTGATGTAGCACATTACATTGTATAGTGGATTGAGGGCCTATTTTATAGTTTTGAATATTTAAGTTCAAGTCTGAAATCTGCTACACTAGACTCTGTGCTTATTTTACATACTAAGGGAATCATGGCTTTAGACAAAACTAAATGACTAATGGAGGGAAAAATGATACCAAGAATATCAAGTCATGAGGAAAACTAACTTTAGAATGAACATGAAAAATCAATTCCTTGTATTTATTGCCACAATCATACATACTGATATATAACACATAGTGAATATATCTTTGAATACTCTTTTGAGGATTGAAGGCGTTTTTAAATAATTTTACAAGAAAACATGGCACTAGCCTTAAATATCCTGTTATGCATGTGAAATTCTTCTTCAAACAAAAGTGTATGGTACTAGGAATACAAATCATTCAATAGACAAATATTCAAAGAATATAAACAAGTAATTCCCAGATGAAGAAATTAAAAGTATTTTCATTTGTATGAGAAATGCTCCCAAACACTATTAATCAGAGAAATGAAGATTAACATAACTATGAGATGGCATCTTACAACTATCAGACTGACTAATATGATAAAAAAGGAAAATAATAAATGTTAGAGGGGTATGGAAGAGGTTGGACACTAATAAACTGTTGAAGCTGTGAACTTATCCAAATATTCTAGAGATAAATCTGGAACTATGCTCAAAGGGCCATAAAGTTGTGTATATTTTTGACTCAGCCATCTACTACTAGGTCTGTCTCTCAAAGAGAATAAAGATAAGTGGAAAGGAACTGCTTGTACAAAAGTATTTAAACAGTTCTCCTTGTGATGGCAAAGAACTAGAATTTGAAAGTATATCCATCAATTGTGAAGTGGCTAAACAAGTTGTGGTATATAATTGTTATGGAATACTATTGTGTCACAAGAAATTACAAACAAGATGATAAAAAACCTTGAAAGACTAATGGTGTGATGCAAATTGAAGTGAGGAAAAGCAAAAGTGCACTGTACACAATAATAACAAAAGTATATGATGATCAATGTGAACAATTTAACTATTATCAACATGGCAAGGATCTAGAACAACTCAAAGAAACTCTTTAAGAAAAAGGTTATCCAATAAAATTGAGACACTAATGCATTACTGATAGAGTTGTGAATTGATCCAACCATTCTGGAAAACAATTTGGAATCATGCCCAAAGGGCTTTAAAGGAATGCATATTTTTTGGTCCACCAATACCACTACTAGGTTTATACCCCCAAAAGATAACAATGAAAAATATTTGTATAAAAATATTCACAGCTACACTCTTTTTTGTGGCAAAAAATGGAAAATGAAAGAATGTCCTTCCACTGAGGAATGGCTGAATAAATTGTGGTATATGATGGTGATGGAATACTATTGTGCTATAAGGAATGATAAACTGCTTGATTTCCATATGAGCTGGAAAGATCTCCATGAACTGATGTGGAGCAAAATGAGCAAAATCAGGAGAACATTATACACAGAAAGTGAAACACTGTGAGACGATCAAATTTTATCAACTTTTCTACTAATAGAAATGTAATGATCTAGGGCAATCCTGAGGGACTTAGATGAAAGAATGCTATCCACATCAAGAGAAAGAACTGTGGGAGTAGAAATGCAGAAGGAAAACATATGAGTTATCACTTGTTTCTATGGTTATAGGATTTTGGGGTTTGGGATTATAAAATATTATCTATTACAAAAATTAATAATATAGAAATAGGTATCATGTGATGACATACGTATAACCCAATGGAATTGCTTATCAGCTCTGGAAGTAGGGAAGAAAAAGGGAAGGGAAAGAACATGAATCATGTAACCATGGAAAAAGATTTTAAAATAAATAAATTAAAAATTTTTTAAAGGCTATTCATTGCCACAGAAGGAGCTCACAGAATCTGAATGTAGACTGACAGATACCATTCCTCATTTTATTCCTCCATAGAGTTTTCTCTAGTTTAAGGAATATGTCTCTTGTTTAATATAACAAACATGGAAATAGATGTTGTATGATTACATGTGTATAATCTATATCATCATATCTGCCTTCTTGGGGAAGGGAGTAGTTTAGGAATCAGGGAGAGAACATGCATTGCAAAACTCAGAAAATGATTATTAAAAATTATATTGATATAATTTGGAATAATAAAAAAGTGAATACTGTGTGACCCTGGGCAAGTCACTTGACCCCCATTGCCTATCCTTACCACTCTTCTGCCTAGGAAAAAATACACAGAAGTTAAGGGTTTTAAAAAAAGTGAATAGCCCGTTATTATTCCTTTCTCAGAGAACTTTGATAAAATAAATAATGCCTATTCTCAATAATTTCTTAAGTCAATGAGGGGGGAAAACACAGTGAATCGATCTACTACATCTAAAGAATGGAAATAAAATCATTAAGAAGTCAATGCACAAATGTAAACTCAATACATGAATGGTTCTTTTGATTAAAGATGTTCTGCCAACTTTTATGCCCCAAACACTTTGGCACTATAGAGCAAAGTGATGCATGTGAGAAGGTTTACTAAATTGCAAATATGTGCTTGCTTATTTTTAAGCAAAAAAATGACAAAACAAAAATAAGTGGCCAGGCATACAAAGGCATACAAAAGAAATCACTTTGGGAGTGATATTGGTAGTGAAATTGAAGAAGTGTTCTGTAGATGAAAGCATCTGAGAATACAGCCTTCAAATCTGAATTCTATCTATAATATATCCAAATAAACAGTTCTGACTAAAGATATTTGATGACAAGGAAACTAACCCCTTCCAAGACATAGTAATCCATTTCTGAATTAGAGCCAAAGGATTTTTTTTCATTAACTCTAAATTTCCTTCTTTGTAACTTCTATCCACTATGCAATTCGTATGCCACCTGTGTCACCCAGAAGTGGACAGAACACGACATATTAGTTTAATAAAAGCAGTGCACATAGTACTATCAACTCTCCCTACATGGAATCTATGGATGTCTTAAAAATCCAGCTGAAGACTAATTCACTTTTGTGACTGTCACATCATTCATACTGAGATTTTATATACTAAAATATCTTTCTGAGAAACTATTGTCATCCTCAATTTAGACTTGGATTTAGATTTATGAATTTTATTTTTATATCAGTGTCTCTTAAAAATAATTTTATTATTTAATAAATTCAATAACACACTATTGCATGTTACTTCATTAGTCCAAAGTTCACCTATCAAGATCTTTTTAGATACTGATTCTATAATTTAATGCATTAGGACTCCCTCTCATATTGGTGTCTGTAATGTGAAAATTTGATATGTAAGTCATCTATACCTTTATCTGGGGAGGAAGAGGAAGGAGAAACCTTTTGCAGCACCTACTATGTGCCAGGCATTATACTAGTTTTCCCCCCTAATATCCCATTGGATACTCAAAACAACCCCATGAATTAGTTTCTCTTAGTACGCCTTTCTGAAAGTTGAGGAAATTGAGGCAAACTGAGGTTAAGTGATTTGTCCAGGGTCATACAGCAAGTAAGCATCTAAGGTTCAGTTTGAACTCAAGTCTTCCTTACTCCAAGCCCAGCACTCTATCCATTGCACCACTTAACTTTCTATAAGACACTGTTAAAAATGTTCAGTAGAGCAGTCAACCTCAGATACTCTATTATACATTTCTTGCTACATTATATTAAAACATACACTTTAAGTCTAACCACTTAACTAATCCTAAACCCATCTAATTGGATTATTGACTGGTACATATCTCTCCATCCTATCCACAGAAGAGTATGAAATATTTATTTTTGTGAAAATCTTTACTAAAGCCCACGTAAATTGCAACTATATCATTTCTCTTATCTTCCTGTTTAGTTATCTTGTCAAAAAAGGTGAAGCCTATTGGAAATTACCTGATCTCTGAGAAGCTGTGCATGCTCTTTATAAACACAACTTCCCTTTCTAGATATTCACCAGGCATCCCCTTAATGGTCTAATCTAGAATTTTCCCAAGAATCCCAGTTAAATACTCTAGTCAATAATTTGCAGATGCTGCTTTATTCCCTTTGACAGTTAGGACGTTTGACCTTCTTCAGCATTGAGATATTGTCCCTATCTTCTGTGACCTTTCAAATATCAGTGACAGTAGCTCAACAATCACATTCACTGTTTGTTTTTTTTTTCAGTACCTAAGGATATAGTTCATTTAGGTCAGGTATTTTGAATCACTCAAGGAAAACAAGATGCTCTTTTACTGTCTCTTTACTCACTCCCTATTAGTCTTGTTTGTTTTATAATTTCCAGTGCAAAGGTCATTTTCTATGGCAAAGAAAAACAAAGCAAACTAAACTCTACAGCACTATATCTCTCTCTTGTCTATTATCATTAGCCCATTCACCCTAAGCAAAGGTCCTCTTCCTTCCCTGAGTTTACTTTTCCTCCCAAAGTAGCTATAAAATGCTTTGTCCCTGCCCTTTGATTTCCACATCAACCTTTCTATTTAGTATTTTTAGCACTGTTGGCATTATTGTGATAGGACCATATTTTCTTTTTATATTTATCCTCTGTTACCTGATCTTTCTCCATATTCTTGAAATTTCTTTTTAAAATATAGTCTGTCATTGTATCTACATGGGCATTTTTTAGGTAACTTCCATTATTTTTTTCATGAGAATTGCTCTCCTTTGTTTTCAACAACTCATTCTTGAGAATATCTTAACCTTCCTAGGCTTATGTCAATGTCTATTTTAGGCCTATCTGTTCTTACTGAGAATTCTTTAATATCTAATTTCCCAAAGTCTAGATTTCATTTTAGCCAGATTTCCTTTCCTCCTCTATAATAAATTTTATAAAGTAGTCATTTCCCAATAAGGTTCTCACGATTTTCATTCTTGGAACCAGTCCCTTGCTGTTAGTGAGAATCAGATCTGGAACCCAAATGCCCATTGTGAGTTCCTCTAAAATTTGAAGAATAATAATTATCATTTAGAGATATCAAGAAGGTCTTAGGTACATATCATTATATTTAGATGGCTGCATAATTAAAATTTCCCATAATTACTACATTATTCCTTTGAGCAAGGCTTGTGAATACTTTTTCTTAAATATTAATTTCTTCTGTCTACATTCATGGCAAAATTGTTTCTGTTTGTGTCTTCATTCATCTTGACCCAAATGCTTTCCAAAATGCTTTTCTATTTTGAAAACCAGATTTCCTCATATGACTATGCTTTCCTAATATCAATCCACAAATCACCAGCTATTGACTGAGCATCTCCTATGTGTCAGAAAATGTTCTAGGTGGTGGGGACACAAGAACAAAGGTTGAAAATATTTTTGTTCACCAGAAGTTTTGCCATCTTGTTCCCTTTCTATATAGATAAAATAATAATCTATTCATAGCTTTCATCTACCAACTTTCCAGGCTGTGTCTTATGTCAGATTTTTTTTCCTTTTTGCATTTAGTGTGATTCTTGCCCAAGTTGTGCTTTTTTCTTATAGATCCTAGAAGGTAGGAATTTTACTTTAGCTCCTTCTAAAATTTTGTCTTCTTTGAGCATTTTAACAGCTTTTCTTCCCATAATATTTAATCGCTCTGTAGCACAAATCTTGATATACATATGTAGTGAATTTTCTACCAACCCTCAAGTCCAACTTTTCAGTATAAATTTGTATTTTTTAATTATTAGACTGGCAAGGCCTCAGATAAACTTCATCATCTTTGTTGAGTGTATATCATGAGTGAACAGTAGAATATCATATAATTAGCAAATAAGGATGATTTTTTCTCTACCTTTCTGACTTTGTCTCTTTCTTATCATTGCTATTTCTAATGTTTCCAGATTGATATCAAATGATAGTAAGACACTAGACATTTTCACTTTATTCCTGTATTTATTTGTAAAAACAACATTTAGTATATTTGGCCTAATACACATTTAATTCTTGTAAAATTGCATGTGATTATAAAAACTACATATATTCTTTAGCAGTCCCAATTAGAAATGTGCTCTACTTTGTCAAACATTTTGTTCACTTCTATATTTTCCCCTTTAATGTATTTTGTTATTAGGCTTGTCCAAAATCAAAAAAGACATATTGAAATGCCCTACCAGTCTTATATTACTATTTATGTGTTCTTATAAATCTGTTGATATCTTTTTTATGAATTTAGATGCTAATATATTTGAAACATAAAAATTTTATATTGAAATCAGCTGTCTGTGCTTTCTTTCAGTGTAATATTTTTTCCTTTTCTCTTTTATATTAGAATTATTTATTTTGCTTTATCTAATAGTATAGTTACAAATCCTACTTTTTAAATTTACCTGATAAAGAATAACTTCTCAGGCCCTCGTTTTTGCTTTCTATATATATTTATTTTTATATGTTTCTTTTAAGTAGTGTATTTTTGGATTTTGTTTTCTTATCTAATCTGATATGCTTTTTTCATTTTATTGAATTACTTAATCCATTCACATTTAAAGTTAAACAGTTGAATTTTTATTTTCCTCCATTTGTCTCAAAATTTTTTTCAAATTAGGATATTTTCTCCACCTTCCCTATTTAGTTATTTTAGTTTAATCTATTTTAAGGTAAAACTATTCATACTCTCCCTCTTATTCTTCATTTGTTATACTTTTCACTATTTTTACTTAAGTTATTAGTTTCTTTTTCTTTATTTTCTAGATATTTAATTATGTCTTCTCTTCTTAGTTGAGTAGTCAAATAAAAACACATTTCTCTCTTTCTATTTATTTTATTCAATTTAAAATAAATATTTCTTTCTGTACAACCTAAATTTTTTATTCTATTATTGATGGCTCTTTTACCTATTTATTCTGTCTTTAATCTCTGCATTTCTGGTAAAGTAAAAATTTCCAAGGTATTTATTTGGGTACATATTTCTATCCATTTTCTAGGCTTTTGCTTTATAAATCTAGCCTCTTCTTTTTCTGCCATATATCACTTTTAGAAATACCAGTTCTTTTAGGTGATAAAGAACATATTGCCCCATTGTAATAATTTCTATATGTTCTTGGTTGTACATTTCATTATTAAACTTTTTTCCTTACTAGCCTCCTCTTTTTTTCCTCATTTGTCATGAAATTCTCTTCCTGGTTCCATACTCTCCCATTACTCACAATGTGAATTGACAACAGGAGTTGTATTCCCTTCTCTTAGGGCAGTATAAATGTTCTCTAAGCATCAAATCCCTGCACTTTATACAAATTGTAATGCTCTCATCTCAGTTTGTCCTGTATATTTCTTTCCCTATGAGAACATTCATAGCAGTATCCCCTCTCACCTTACAAGATTACCCTCTTCCTTTCTGCAGGTCTCAGTTCCTTCTTTTGCTGCCTCATCCATTCGCTTATATACTCGCTTCTTCTTGAGTGAATATAGAATTTTTTTTTCTTCTTCATGGTTAAACAATGACTTGATTTGATTAAATCACATATCCCCCTTTATCTCTTCCTCCCATCTCTGCATTCATGTGCCCTCTCATTGTCTAATATAATGATAAAAGTAATCAATTCACATCTTAGTGAGATATGATGAAATTTAGTTCATGATACTTCAGGTCTCTTTTTCAACCATGATTTCTATTTGCCTTTTATTTTCAGCTGTGTCATGAAGCTATCAAACTAAGTATCATTAACTAAAACATTTTATATTTTTATAAGCAAAATATCTTGGATTATTTTTGATAAGACGATGAACTTATAATTAGAAAGTCTTGGGTTAGAATTCTAGCACTGATATTTATAAGTAATGTAATATCAGGCCAGAAACATATTCTCTATCAACTTTAGGGTTTTTTTCACTTGTAAAATAGAAATAACAATAACAATAGAACCTATCTCACTAGGCTTTGGGGTAGATCAAGCAAGATAATATAAAGTATTTTCTAGACAAAGTGTTATACAAATATCAGATATTTTATTAGATATTGTTAGTAGGGACACAGATATTGGGTAAATTAGTTATTAAATAAGGTTATTATATATTTATTACATAACATTATGTATTATTTTATTGTTATACTTTATACATAATATATATATGCTATTATTATTAAATAATATTTTAAAAATTGATTAATTATAATTTCTTGTTGAAGGACTGTCAATCCTTAATTTCTTGTGTATTGCATGAATCATACACCTCAAAACCTATGCAGTCTTTTCGGTAATTCAGAAATTTACATGAAAGCACAAGACCTCACTTAAGCTAAGATTTAATCAAAGAACTACAAGTACACTGAATGAATTTGCTTTGAGCTATTACATATTCATAGACTTTGATCCAAGTTTAACCTTTTAGGCATTATATTCCAATATATCAATGATTTGTGATTTCATTCTTGCCACCTATCATAAATCAGAACTGATTTTTGCCTTAGCAGATGTTCTTCATGATTATCTGCAACATCATCATCATTATCATGTGGCTAAACTACTCACGGTGGTCCTGGTACTCAGAAAGGCTAATTCTTAGAGAGTAGACATATGCATCATTGTAGAGGTAGAACGCATGCTAAAAGCTGACCTGCCATTTAAGAATATCCATACTATGAAGATATATCATAGGAAAGTCTACTTTTAGTGGAATAATTCATAACTAGATTAGAACAAATAGTAATGGGCAATTTTATTTTTAATATTAATTTAATTAATTTTGAATATTTTACATGGTTATATGATTTATCTTCTTTCTCTCCTCTCTTCCCTCCTACCTCCCATAGCCAACAAGTAATTCCACTGAGTTTTACATGTGTCATTGATCAAGACCTATTTCCATATTATTAATATTTGCACTAGGGTGATCATTTAGAGTCTATATCCCCAATCATGTCCCCATCAAACCATGTCATCAAGCAGCTGTTTTTCTTCTGTGGCTCTGCTCCCATAGTTCTTTCTCTGGATGTGAATAATGTTCTTTCTCATAAGTCCCTCAGAATTGTCCTGGATCATTGCACTGCTGCCAGTGGAGAAGTAGTAATGGGTTATTTTAAATAAGAGACCAGACTTATGATTTTGCTATAAATAATTCCCAAGTTAGGAAACTCTCTCCTAGTGCTAGATGGTACCTAATCCATTGCTTGTCATCTTAGAGAGTTAAATAGAACACTGAGAGTTTAAATGATTTGTACAATCACATAGCCAATAAATGTCAGATGTTGAATTGAAACCCAAGTATTCTTATCTTCAAAATCAACTCTTTCCATCACACAAAGCATTTTCTTTAAACTATTTTAAATATGTCATCACATTTGTATGTATATACATATAGACATATATTTATGTTGTGGCACTACCTGGCTTATTATCACTGAAATTGAAGCTAGATTAGAATGAGAACGCTACCCCAAAAATGATTACAGTGAGAAACAACCTACATTTAAACAAAACAGAAACTGTAATTTTCCTGAAGAAGATGCAACACGTGATAATGCTGCACATATAATTACAGTATTTGGAAAGTCTCGAGTTTTGCTAAGAGCTACTGTTGTAAAATGCTACAAGAAACACCTTCTTTCTTTTCACATAAAGGTCAATCAGAACCTTTCCAAAGTTCTAACTAAAACAGCTGCCTTAAGTGATTGCTCGTGTTTACATGGGGCCTGGAGCTCTGAGTTAAATCCAAATGACATCTAAAAATCACATTCCTATTCAAGTCTGCTTTCAGATATAGTCAATACAAATCAGTAATCAGTGCAATTCTTAGCAAAGATCATCCTTGTTTGAAATATCAGCTTTCTGCATGAGACATTCAGTAAGCAAATAAACAAGTTATTTCAAGTTTCTTTGGATATCATCAAAGGGAAAATGACAGTAACAGGATGGATTTAGATATGTGGTATTAGAGTTTGACTAGAAAGCATGTGGTTTGGTAGGAATATATCAGTTCTTCTAGTTCTCATTCATGAATAGATTTCTATTATTGAAATATATTTTATAGCACACTAGCATTTGTTTTCAGCTTTACTTTCATAAGATTGATGCTTTCATCTCCCCACCAAAAGTCAGTTCATTATGCTAGTAGAGAAGGGGAGGCGGAAAGCATTGGCTTTTGGTAGACTTCTATGTATGTTCCAAAAAATAATCAAAGGAAAAACATATTGTCAAATTTGAGTCCTAATATTCCATAAAATATTTGGCATCCTTATTTGAGACTCAGCAGAGAAAATCCAAATAAACTGTATTGTTTGGATGTCATGTCACCCCAGGTTTGTTGTGCTTGCTTCTTTGACTATAATAAACACGTACATTATTCTGGACTTTGTAATAATTCAGAAAGTCTAATTTTATACAATATAACATTTTTTAAAACTAGAAGTGATTTATTAGAAGGCAGATAAGAAGATATTTTTTTAAATTTTGAAACAAAAATTGATTGAAAAGAAGAAAATATCTAACATGAAGACATGCTCTTTATCTTTGCCCCTTCTACATATACCATCTTTTTATTCAATCCCATCTTTTCCATTAGATTGTTCACTTTATCATCCTCACACCTTCATTAATTTTCTGTTTCTACCTATAGATGCTACAGGGACACCTCAGTGAGATACATGGATGATCAAAATAATTTTGTCTTCATAGAATCTAAAGAGAAAAAAATTTAAATGAAGACTATTGCACAGACTATAATATGGGCAATTCAATGAATTAAAATTTTGCATTCAAATGCACACACACAAATATATATACTTATGTGAATATTCTCTATATATAATATTTGCTATTATATTTGTTATGTTTAATTTTATGCATTTTGTTATATGCTCTGCATTGCTTTATAATATATTATTGCATATAATTTTGTACATATATTAATAAATAATATATATTAAAACTTTTAAAAGAGAAGAGAGAGAGAGGGAATTTTTAAAAGTTTATTATTTTCTTATTGAAAAGAGGGTTTTGAAAAGAAGGGTTTATGATAATCATATCAAAAAAAAAAAGAAAAGAGCATTGATGAACCATTTAAAAATACAAATAAGAGAACAAAATAAAATGCAGAATGGGAACCAAAGAAGCAAAACAGTGCTGGAAATACCATGTTAAAATGTTATACATATATGTTTTGTTTTGTTTTTTGTTTTTTAAACCCTTGTACTTCGGTGTATTGTCTCATAGGTGGAAGAGTGGTAAGGGTGGGCAATGGGGGTCAAGTGACTTGCCCAGGGTCACACAGCTGGGAAGTGGCTGAGGCCGGGTTTGAACCTAGGACTTCCTGTCTCTAGGCCTGACTCTCACTCCACTGAGCTACCCAGCTGCCCCATACATATATGTTTTAAAAGCTACATGGAATGGAGATTCATATTTTCATATGTGTCCTCTTTTTTCTGTTCTTTGAAAGTCGAAATAATCATGTTTGTTAATAGTTATAACATTCACAGGAATAAAAGATAATTTTTTAATGAGAGGATACTAAATGTACCCTGGATGAAAACAGATTATTTTCTGGATTTCACATAGTGGCAGGCAAGAGAGAGGATTGTGGTTCAAGGCACTCTGTGACTTATGCATGCCTTTGCATTCCTTCCCAAGGTTTTGATGTATGTGCTTGGGGATATGGTCCCAGACAGTGAGATGTGGGGATGAGTGAATCCATTGTGAAGGGAGAGCAGCAGAAGAACCTCAAGTGACAATGAATATCTGACCATTTTAATCATTTCTGAAGAGACCAATCCTATACATTTCTAGTGGGCCAAGCCTAGGTGACCCATCATTTATCCTGACCAATCTGACTGAGGTGGAAGCTTAATAACCAACAGCTTCCTCAAACAGACAATGGACGAACACTTAGAAATGCACAATAGATATCTTCTATGGTTAGCAGAACCTTTCCTTTAAAGGAAAGTCTTGAATTATAGAGGGAATGGGGGATTACACTCTTACCCTCTTGGGATGGGGTGTCTATATATTGTGGGGATATATATATATATATACATATATATATATATATATATATATATAGAGAGAGAGAGAGAGAGAGAGAGAGAGAGAGCACTGTTGCTTTTCCTTTCCATTAAAAGTCTTGGATAAATTGAGCAATGTTCTAGTGTTCTACTAGAAGTGGATGTCCAAGTATTCTCTTATACCTCTGACTTCCTTGAACTGAACAAATTTTATTCCGTGAGGTTTGGGTCAAATTATGTAACAGAATGTTAAATAGTAGATGATTAATGGTTTGTTCCCACAGGAATCAAAGATTCCTCATGGTTAAAACTTCCAATAAATTTATGTATAAGCATATGCATCTCAGTGGATATTAATATGGATTTTTAACTCAGAGGTGGAATTTCTTCCTTTCTCTGTACTGATAGGTTTTCAAAGACTGCCCTTCTTCTAGAAGTACATGTAGAAAGAATTTGAAAGAATAAAATAAAATTATTCAGATTGAAGAGATTTGAGGATTGAAAGAAGGGCACCTAGATGTGATAGTTCTAATAGTCATACACACATGATTTTCAAAGTACTTTCATGTGTAATTTTTTACCTAAGAGCACTGGGATGCTAGAAAAAATCATGTATCTAGATCTATCTACATTTATAGATTAATAGATGTAGCTATAGATAGATTATATATAACTTTTAGTACAACTATATAATGCTACCAATAAAATATCTTTCACATAAGTAGGTATTCAAATAGGAATGCTCAACTTGTGGATGGTGCTGTTGGGTCCTGAAGAGGCAACAATATCATACAGCTTATATGTACCTTTGGATGAAGAGTTAAGTAGTATGTTGCTAATTCTGGCACTGTCCTCTGTTTCCACACTATTCAAGAGTAGTGTCCAACCTGGAAGATGCATGGGAAATGGGAAGAATAGGTGGCTAATTAAATCCTCCACTTTCCCAATTTTTTTTTTCAAAATTAGACAGGACTGGATGAATTTCTACTATACTAAATTTTAAAAGGTTTTGTACAAACAAAGCTAATGGAACCAAGATAAGAAGGAAACAGCAAACTGGGAAAAATTGTATAGTAAGCATCTATGACATAGACTTCATTTCTCAAATATATAGAGAGCATTCCCCAACTGAGATATGAACAAAGAATATGAATAGGCAATTCTCAGATAAAGAAAGTAACACTTTTTTATCATTTTAAAAAATGCTCTAAATCACAATTAATTATATAAATGCAACTTAAAATAATTGTGATATAACTCCTCACTTCTATCAGACTGGCTAACAGGAAAAACAAAAGGAAAATAATAAGTATTGGAGGTGATGTGGAAAAACTGGAGCACTAATACATTCTTGATGGAGCTGTGAATTGATACAACCATTCTGGAGAACAATTTGGAACCATGACCAAAGGGTACATACCCCTGGACCCAGAAATACCACTAATAGGTTTCTACTTTCACCATATCTCCTATTTGATGAGGCTGACTGAGGTGTTATTTCCATAAGTAATTTCTGAGTTAGTCTGCTGGATGAAGCTGAATATCTGGCATTGTTATCTTCAGTGTCTTATTCACACTTCCATTCTTCATTCTCAGTCAAAGAGGGCAAATATTTAGGGAGGTTTTCCTTTAATTAAGAAGCTCAGGTCACTAAAGATTTTAGAGCTTCTCAAACTGATTTTTATGTATTCCTGATAAATATTTGACTTAAGGAATATGAATCATGCTTTAGTCTAGTCCTAGACTTTATTCATGTATTGGAACAGAGTTTGAGCCTAGTTAAACATAGCAGGTCAATGTTATGCTTCATGATACACTCTTCTTTTTTAATGAGAAATAAAAGAAGAAAACTATTGAAACTGAATGTCTCAAAATAACAAAAAACAAGTTTTGCCTTACAGAAGACATAAGATGTTTCCTACTGTAATGATATTTTGCAATGCAAAATGGAGAGCAAGATGATGGACAGTTGTCTATATAGAATATAAAATGAGCTGAGACTGGCAGGAGGTGCCATGTGCCAAAACAGTTAGAAGCTTAGGTATATAAGGAAGGATTTGAACTGAAATCTGATCTCAATCTGGAGATTGGGGTTTGGGAGTGGGAGGTTTTGGTTTGATTTGGGTAGGCCTTAGGTAAACTTAAATTACCAGCAAACTTCACTGACCAATCTCACAGTCCCAGATCCTGTGATACCTGTCTATTAAGTAACCTGCTCCTATTTCATACTCCAAGAAGAAACAGCAACATCCTTCAGCAAATAATCTGATTTGGATGAAGTAGTCAGGCCCTGCCAGGCTGACAACTGGCAATTATCAATTGGCCAATGATAATCCTGATTACCTTAGGTTCAAATACTATTTTTGTCATCTTTAGCTTAAATCAA
The DNA here is from genome assembly GCF_016433145.1 of Gracilinanus agilis. NCBI lineage: Eukaryota > Metazoa > Chordata > Mammalia > Didelphimorphia > Didelphidae > Gracilinanus > Gracilinanus agilis. The sequence continues at coordinate 429,485,462 of NC_058133.1, read as the reverse complement.
GAACTTCTGTTTCTCTCCTTCCTTGTTATTTGCCCTGCCCCACTCCTAAGCCTGAAGCATATTAAATCTTTGAACTTACCTAATTTGGTGTCAACTCTATTTTTAGGCTTAGTGATTGTATACCTGAGGCATTTGAGGGAAAGGAGGATAGTAACATTCATAGCAACATACAATCCGCAGTCAAACTCTAGTGTTATCCTACTAGGTCAGATTAGACAGTTAGAGGAAACTATACAATTCTATTCACAGATTCTTCATTTGTTTAAGTGAACACAGAATAGTATACTTGTCAGATCTCTGGGAAAGGAAAGATTTTAAAACCAAGCAAGAGTCAAAAAAACTACAATCTAATCCCAATACTATATTAACTATTTGACATAATAAGCAAAGAAAGAGTTTTACCAAATTCCTTTTACGACACAAATATGTTATTGATCCCAAAGCCAGGTAGATCAAAAATAAAGAAAACTACAGAACAATCTCCCTAATGAACTGAAGCCGTCCACCGACTCCACGAAGATTCCTAGTGGGTTGGACACTCAGAAAGGGGAACCAAGGACTGAGTGAAAATGGGTTACGGGTTAAGGATTAATGGAAAGAGAACATAAGGCGAGAATAAAGACACGCAGACACAGAAAGTTTTGGCATAAGGTAGACAGACAGCAAGTAAGCTCTGATGGTCAAGAGCTTCATGGTTAGGAGCTCTGATGGTCAAGAGCTCTCTTGCCAACTGATGTCTTGTCACTTTTATTGGGGTTACATACAACAGTATGGGGGGAAGGGGAGAGGCTGGTGGCCTGATACATTAACATTATGAGGTAATCATCATAAAATGCAAACTGCCAAAATCTGAAACAATAGGTAGAGCTAAGATCAGGATCCAGGGTGGATAGGGCCTAAGGCATCTACTGATGTTTGATACCTATGTTAATTGATCATTGAAGGAAAAGTAAGGAGACTGAGATAACTGACTCTCTTCTGGGGTGTAGCCTTAGGGAAGGGCTAGGGATTTGGCAAGGTCAACATTCAATTTGACTCAGGATTGCAGAGATCAATCATTAGCAGTATAAGAGTTAAGTTTTTGAATACTTCTTAAAATAATATCACAATTAATGTATACCTGGATTGCTACATGAACAAAGATGCAAAAATCTTAAACAGAATACTAGCAAAAAGACTTCAGCAAGTGATCAAGAGGGTTATCCATCATGATCAAGAAAAGACCTGACTTAAACAGAAAATTTGATGCCCAAACACATAACTCAAGAGAATACGCAAAAGGTAATTAAGAAAGGAAAAACAAATAAACCAAAAACCTTTTTTAAGTGACCCAATAAGTTCAAATGATTTGTATTCCTCTAAGAAAAGATAATGTTAGTAACTCTTAAAAATTGTTATTATCATTAGGGTAGCTAGAAGGAGTATACTTAAAGGGAACAGTGACAAACTGTATAGGATGAAATGTCAAATATATATATATATATATGTGTGTGTGTGTGTGTGTGTGTGTGTGTGTGTGTGTGTGTGTGTCTCTCTGTATGTGTGTGTGTCTGTGTGTGTGTGTGTGTCTCTCTGTATGTGTGTGTGTGTCTGTGTGTGTGTGTGTATAAACTAGGGGTAAAAACAGAGGATAAGACTAAGAAAAATAGGAAAAGAAATAAAATGGAGTAATTTTATATTTCATAAAGAAGTGAATGGGGGAGGGGAGGACAAGACCAATACAATGGAAGGGTGAAAGAAAATTTTAATCATTACAGTGGGAAGTGTAAGAAAGCTTCAGATGGAAGATAAACCTCCAACTCCAAATTCAATCAGCATTATCATCAACATCAATGTCATCAACAACAACAACATCATAAATATCAACATCTAACTATCCATCTTTACCTGGCCAAGGAAAGATTTTTGCTGGGTGGCCTAACCTAACAGCATACTATGCAGAGTACTGAATGAGAGCCAAAAAACCCTAACCTCTAGGATTAAGTGCCACTATCTGTGCTTTGGGGGTAAAAAAGAAAGCCTTCTTTTTCCTGGATTCAGTTTCTTCTGAAGCTTACCTGAACTCTGCATTAAATTAATCAATTAAATCAAAGAATAAACCAGGTGTAAACAAGAAAAAACATAATCTTTTATGGAACAAAAAAAGACAGAAAAACATTTAGACCATACCATGTAAGGATCTTTTGAGCTGTACAGGAGTATTTTTTCTTGAGAAGACTAAATTTAGTAACAGAAGATCCAAAGCTTTCTACCCTTCAGGCATCCATCATTTTTATTTGCTATATTATTCTATTTATGAGCTTTTTCTTCTTATCCTTAAACAAATAACTAAAGAGCACTCAATCAGATTTCATTAGATACCTCTGAGTAGCAGTTATCAGAAAATATGTTTGTTTAGGACATTAAACAAACTAAAATTCATTGGAACTTATTTTTTGAACTCTTCAAGTTCTAGAAGGCATATCTAGTGAAGAGTGATTATACTATTCTGATTGACTACAGGGGACAGAACCAGTATCAGTGGATGGAAATTTCAGGGAAAGGCATATTGCCTGGATGAAAGGAGGTAGAAGAAACTTCCTAAAAATGTCCAAAAATGGACTTTCCTATCTCAAATTGTGGTAGTCTATCCAAATTGGAAGTTTAAGGATAGATAGCAGGTGTTGTCAGATATATTAAGTTAAGAGGGTTTTTTTTTATTTATAGATTGGACCATCAAGGTTGGAGGTCCATTGTAATACAAATTAATTTTTTAAAATTTCTGACTAAGAAGGTTATTTTATTCTTTATGAAGGGATATAAATTATGAACTCTCCCTTAAGGGATGAAATTGACATACCTCAAGAACAATAATGTTATTAATCTATTTTTATGTATGAGAGGAAGAGATGTAAAATGGAGGAACAGGTAACTAAAGAGTAGGAATGTGATGGCAAGTAGGTGTTTAAGGTGGATGGTAGGATATAAAAGCAAGATTTGATTGATATGTTGAAGGGTTGACTAGATGTTGTAGAATATGTAATATTATATTCACCCACCAATTAGAAAAGTTTGGCCTAAGCAAAGAAATTCCAAAGTTGAATGGATTAAGTTATTCAAGGAATTATCTCTGGATGTCCATTCTGAGGCAGGAACTATGGTAAATACTAAGAGCTAATGAAATATTTCACTATTTTTGAGAAATAAAAACTTTCCTCATCCTCTGCTTCCTAATTATATTTTTTATGATTTTTATCATATTGTAATGGATATACCTAGAGTCAGAAATGCCTGTTTCTAACATTTATTAGCTATGTAACTATTGGAAAGTCACTTCATATCTGAAAGCCTATTTCTCTTCAAAAAAGGAGATCATTATCATCATAATACCAATGACACAGGGTTAATATGAGATTCAATTAAATGGCTCCTCTTTAACACACACACACACACACACACAAGAAACCATGTGTTGAGAAATATCCTACATTTATTAGCACTAATACTATCTATATGAAGAAGTTATTTTTAATAGATTTGAATATTTAATTCTTAATATTTTCCTAGCATTGGCAATATGTGTTTTAGTCCTAAATGTTCAATATAGTTAGCCACTGTTTTTGAGGAAATGAATTTGTATGCATGTAGGGGTGTGATGACTATTAGGTTTGCAGTCTATCAACATAATTATCAGTGGAAATAGCCCAGGGTTTGTTAGACCAGTTCTTGAAAGCAATTTGGTGAGTAATTTTTGTAAGAAATGTAAGGAGAATATAAGTCCTAAATATACCTAAAATTCACTATAAAAATATTTGTAAGTGATATCGTCTAGTTCAGAGATAGGCAAACTATGGCCTGCGGGCCAGATATGGGCCCCGTGAAATGTTCTATACAGTGGCAAGACATTATTCCCAATCTGATAAATACAATGAGTAGAATACATTACAATGAAACTTCAAAAGAGTTGCTTTAGAAACAGACTGACAGATGAGCATTTCCTTTCCTTTGACCCCCTCTTTAAAAAGTTTGCCCATCACTGGTCTAGTTAGAGGAAAAAATTCAGAAATCCTTTCCTTCTTCAATGGTGTTTTTTCTATAATTTAATCGAATTACAATGAATGTATATGTATATATGTTTGTACATATATACACACATTTATAATTTATGTGCATATTATGTCATATTATTTTATAACTAGGTAGGTTCTATTTTAACTTTGGAATGATACAGATTAGGAATATCGTGAGAAACAAAGATTCCAAAATATAATTCAACGCTGAAGCTTCTAATTAGCTTAACAAATTTGTAGACTGGCATGACATTTATAATGTAAAATCCAGAATCAAGCACCATTAGTGATTCAATGAGCAAAGTCCTGTATTTATATATAACGTGAAACACAAATCTGAAAATGCCAGGAGCTCTTAAATCAGAGAGCTCATTAGCACATTAGGATACCACTTATCTCTTAAACTAAAGATAAAATTTATGAATCTAAAAGTATAAGATAGTTAGATCATTGGCACCAGTGACAAGTTAATAATATATGTGTGCATGTATGTTATACACACATACATCCTGTTTGCCTTAATTCCTCATCTGTAAAAAAAAAGATTTAGTTGGAGAAAGAAATGGCATACCACTCCAATATCTTTGCCAAGAAATCCCAAATGGGGTTGTGACGAGTTGGACACAAGTGAAAATTGATTGAGAAAAAAATAATTATATGTGTGTGCATGTGTGCTCATACATAGGTACATACATGTATAACTATAAGTAGATGTTGACAAATACATGTATACAATTTTTATAAATATCTGTTCACTTGTCATCTTTAATATGCTGAGTAGTATTTATTATCTCAAGAACTGAATATACATACTTTTGATTGTAATTTATTTTTAATTTCTAGAAGAAAGGCACCAAGTTGGCATTATTAATCATTATAGTCTAATATTCAAAAAGAGACTTTACCTAATTTCAAAAAGTCCTTCCATTGTAACCATGGAAAAATATTCTAAATCAATTAATTAAATAAAAATGTTCAAATTAAAAAAAGAAATGTGTAGAATATATATAGTGGAAATATGCATTGCCATGTCTTTGTTCACTATTTCTTAAACTCTCATGTAAATTCTGATGTGACACAATTTAGATTTGTTGTAGAAACTTAGCTGGCTTGTTGGCTTTTTCTACTCTATCCCTCAATATGCCTTGATTTTATCTTCTGTGTATATGATGAGACCATCTTTTACCCTGTTTCTTTGTAGAAGGTCATCACTGCCTGAGATGGTCAAAGTCAGATCATTGTGTAGGACTTCCTTTACCTGCACTTGGAAGGTAGACATCTTCCTTGAGAGACCCATAACTAAGGCATTTGCCTAGCTGGGTATTGTCTCACAGTGGTGGCATATTAACTCTCTCTATGGGACCCCAGCCCCTGGATTATCATGCCTTTCTCCCCTTTCCTATTTCTTTATATGTGTTTTGCTTCCCATGCCCCTGGCTTCAGGATCTTGCTCACATCCATCACTGACCTCTCACAGTAGTGTCAATGCCTTCTTAATAAAGCCTCCATCTTTTACTATCAGAATTAAATCTTACCTTTTATTTTTTTTTAAACATTTTATTTTTCAGAAAAAATTTGTCCACGGTTACATGATTCATGTTCTTACTCTCCCCTCTCTCCCAAATCCCCCTCCCCTGTAGCCGATGCACATTTCCACTGGTTTCTTCATCTGTCATCAATCAAGACCTATTTCCATATTATTGATAGTTGTACTAAGGTGGTTGTTTAGAGTCTACATTCCAAATCATGTATGCATCAACCCATGTGTTCAAGCAGTTGTTTTTCTTCTGTGTTTCCAATCCTGTAGTTCTTCTTCTGAATGTGGGTAGTATTCTTTTCCATAAGTCCCTCAGAATTGTCCTTGATCCTTGCATTGCTGCTAGTACAGGAGTATATTACATTCAGTATTACCACAGTGTATCAGTCTCTGTGTACAATGTTCTTCTGGCTCTGCTCCTTTCACTCTACATCAATTCCTGGAGGTCTTTCCAGTTCAAATGGTATTCCTCCAATTTGTTATCCCTTTGAACACAATAGTATTCCATCACCAACAGATACCACAATTTGTTCAGCCATTCCCCAATTGATGGGCGTACCCTCATTTTCCAGTCTTTTGCCACCACAAAAAGTATGGCTATAAATATTTTTGTATTCCCCTATGACCTCCTTGGAGTGCAAACCCAGCAATGGTATGGCTGGATCAAAGGGCAGGCAATATTTTAGTGCTTTTTAGGCATAGTTTCAAAATTGGCATCCAGAATGGTTGGATCAATTCACAACTCCTCCAGCAATGCATTAATGTCCTAATTTTGCCACATCCCCTCCAACATTCATTACTCTCCCCTGCTGTCATTTTAGCCAATCTGCTAGGTGTGAGGTGATACCTCAGAGTTGTTTTGATTTGCATTTCTCTAATTATTAGAGATTTAGAACACTTTTTCATATGCTTATTGATAGTTTTGATTTCTTTATCTGAGAATTGCCTATTCATGTCCCTTGCCCATTTATTGATTGGGGAATGGCTTGATTATTTTTGTACAATTAGTTTAGCTCCTTGCATATTTGAGTAAGTAGACCTCTGTCAGAGTTTTTTGTTATAAAGATTTTTTCCCCGTTTGGTGTTTCCCTTCTGATTTTGGCTGCATTGTTTTTGTTTGTACAAAACCTTTTTAATTTAATGTAATTGAAATTATTTATTTTACATTTTATAATTTTTTCCAACTCTTGCTTGGTTTTAAAATCTTTCCTTTCCCAGAGATCTGGCAAGCATACAATTTTGTGTTCACCTAATTTACTTATAAGTTCATTCTTTATATTCAAGTCATTTAAATTATATCTTTTAGATGGACTGAGCCTGGACCACTAGTACCTCACTTTAGTTTATGAATTTTAGACCAAAACTGAAATTACCTTTTCAGAGCAGAACAGGCGCACTTGCTGCCACCCTTTCCATTCTGCAGAGAAATCAAGGTCCTGGTCATTGATTCTCATGATTCTATAATTGGGAAGCATTTTCTTTTCCCTAGGTCTATAAATAGGTGACTGGTGTTGAGATTAGGCCCCTTGGCAACTATGCTTTCATGGGCAGGACACCCTGCCTTTGCCAAACCAGACAAGGGCTGAAGTTTCAAACGCATGACCCAAGAATAGTAAACTCTTCTCTCCCTTTCCTATCTCACCTCTCCAATTCTATAAATTGATATTTAGGGCTTGGCACGAGAATCATTGGCAGCTGCACTACTGTAGGTAGGACTCTTTACCTTTACCAGAAAGAGCAAGAGCTAATGCCTTGAACTTTGTGCCTCACTCACAGGAAATTCCCCTCTATGGTTCTTTAGATTCATCAGCCATCTGCAAAGGCTAGGACCAGGATTCCTGAATTGGACATGTGTATCCCAGTGGAAGGGAGTTTCTTCCTTCTAGTAGTCAAAGCAAAGCTTATACGTCTAGCAATATAATATAATTACTTCATTGGGTATAGTAGTATTTGTTCTGTGGCATATGTGTACCTAAAAATCACCACATTATGCAAAAATTCCCAATAAAAACCACAGCACTTATGGGATGAATGGGAAATAGACACAATAATTACAACTATAGATATGTCATTTTTTTTCTTAATTTCAAGGCACCCTCTCTAATGACCTGCAATTTGGATTCTTTTATGCTTATTGCTACAGCTATATCAAATCTCTCATTTGTTTCAAAACATTTCATTTTGAGTTTTGCAGTAGTTAAAACTTTCCTTTTAAATGTGCTGCTTGCTGTATTTGAGCTAGGATGCTTAGATGTTTGGGGGAGGTTAAAATGGGTAAGAGGCATGTATGTATGTATTTATATATGTGTATATGTATAATATGCGTGCCTATATATATATATGTATATATATATATTCCCAAAATATAAATGACAAAATAGTCTTTTAATAGAGGTACATTAAATTGGCTGGTAGATGATTGAGGGGTGTGTGTATATTTGGGTGTGTGTGTGTGTTTTGTGTATTTCTATATGGCTCAGTTTATCTAGATGGTTTTTTGAAAGAGCTGATACAGACAGGACCTAAGCAGTATTTCAGGAGAGATGAAAGAAATGAAGCCAATGACTATATTTAAGTATCATTGAGCTTCAAGTATGCATTTGAATTTAATTTGTATCTTCCTATGCTTGGTGACTCCACCATAAGGGTTTTTGCACCTGCACTGGCTAACAAAATGCTATTGTATCATCTTCAGACTAGCTGTAGCATGAAGACCAGCTGTGGAAAAATAACAACCCTGGGAAAAAAAAAAGATCCCCTATTTTCTTGGTAATCTTGTTTGTATTAACCTCGAAGGTCTTAAATAATAAAGACATGCTATTTTGTGTCACAACCTCTTTGATGATCTGGTTAAACCTAAGGACCTCTAGGAAAAATGTTTATCTATCTCTATCTCTATATCTAAAATGATAGAGAATACAGATATATAGATAAAGATATATAGATATATATTTATAAAACAAGATAATAAGACTACAAAGGAAACCAAGTATATTGAAATAGTTATAAAAACACACATATCCCTAAAATCTTTCCAAAATCCTGGATTAAGAATTCCTTTCTAAAATAATTTTGCCTACCTACAGAATGTGCCCAAGGGTAATCCAGATCTGAATATATTTATTTGTAAATAAGGTGTATTGTATGAATAGTTCTAAAATTTATATGAATACCATTCCTTAATAGACTGAAAAATTATCACTAAGTAGCGTCTGAGTATTCCTGTGGCATATGGTATATTATAATCTGTGAGGTACAAATAAAGCTAAATCATGATGCTTGTCTTAATAAAGCTTATAGTCTAGTCAAAGACAAACATTCAATGCATATTATTTTAACCAACTTATATATTAAGATAACAATGTCCTAAACATAATAGCAATGATATTTAAAGAATTGAATAGTACATTTATAGATAATGAGGAATATCCAAATTTAGAGGAAAATATTAGTGTGGGTCATTGTCATCCAGGAAGTCTTCATGGATGAATTTAGAGGTAGAACTAGACTTTAAGAAAAGTACATGTAGAAACTTCAGAAAAATGTAATTTATTTTTTTAATTGAAAAATATTAGAGTGGACAAGCATAAAACATATGGATTTTTATATATGCTCATGAAGAAGCAACTGAAATACTTCTGTAATGGTATAAAATGTCTCCAAATAGTAAGATGGATATTTTGTCTATTCCTTAGATAAGCCTTCTCTTACTAAACAAGACAAACAGGTACAATAAAAGCTTCATTTCTAAACTAACATATCAAGAAAACTGCTTTTCCCCAAAGAGTGCTCTTATGGTGTCGGGCATCCAATTCTGCCAAAAGAATGGGCTGTTAAAAGAAAAGCCCTAGTGGACTAAAGGTTGTATAAAAAAAGTTAATCTCTGGCAAATGCCTCATTATGTAACCTTTTTGTACTGCTTCTTGAACGTTGTTCCTCCCCTTCTCATCTAAAGCCCACCTTTAGTCTCACTTGCTTAAATGGAGCATACACTGACCTTTCCAGATGAAAATGAGTTCTCTACTCCCAGAATCTTATCTCTCATAATTTAGCATATATATATATATGTGTGTGTGTGTATCTACATATGTATGTATATGTATAAAATCATTTGATTTTCTTTAGTTTTACTCTCATCTCATTAATATTTTTTTGTGTTTTCCCAATTACATGTAGAAACAATTTTTAACATTTGCTTTCTGACATATTGAATCCGAATTATTCCCCTCCCTCTCTCCTCTTTCTCCTCCCTAAAATAGCAAGTAATCTGATGTGGATTAATGTGTCCCATCATGCAAATGTTTACATATTTTTTCATATTGGGAAAGAAGACACATATCATTCATAAAAGAAAAAATGCTTACAGAAAATAAAATAAAAATAGTATAATGTGATCTGCTTTCAGACATTATTGATTCCTTTTATGGAGATGGAGAGGACTTTTCACCATGAATCACTTGGAGTTCTCTTGGATCCTTGCTTTGCTGATAATAGTTAAATCATTCACAGTTGATCATGTACAACATTCTCCTGGTTCTGCTCACTTCATTTTGCATCAGTTCATATACATCTTTTCATGGTTTTTAAAATCGCAAAGCAAAATCATAAAAGAAGTGACATTGGGTTTTCACTGGTAGTGAAAGGCCATTACTCTTGAACAAATTATTTCCAGATAATTTGAGGGATAAGTAGTGGTTAGGACTCACGAGAGCAGCAGCAGAGTTGCATTAGTCTGAAGGCTTTGGAAACAGGAACTGTATATGGTTTTGTGTGTGTGTGTGTGTGTGTGTGTGTGTGTGAGAGAGAGAGAGAGAGAGAGAGAGAGAGAGAGAGAGAGAGAGAGANAGACACTCCTTCTACATCGCCATTCATAGGATATTTCTCTTCTATCAAGGTTCTGTTCTGGTGCCTACTCCTCTAGGAAGCCTTCTCTGATCCACTCTCATTGAAACTGCAAGCATCTTCTTAAGTCACTCTGGAAGTGCTCTTTACTCTATCATGATTTTCGTCATATATTATTTATTTGTAGGTTTGCCATATCCCTTCTGTTTGATAAAAAACTCCTTGGGAACAAACCCATGAGTTTTGCTCTTTGCATTCCAGCCTCAAAGACAAAACTTTTAGCAGAAACTTAATTGATATTTATTTGATTGAAGTGAATTGAATTAATGGACATTCCCAGGAGCCTCACAGAACTTAATTCCTTTTTTTTCCGAGAGAAAGAGAGAGAGAGAGAGAGAGAGAGAGAGAGAGAGAGAGAGAGAGAGAGAGAGAGAGAGAGAGAGATGGAGTGGAGTCTCATGTGTGGTAGGTGAACAAATCCCTTGTTCAGAGATAGGTACCTCAACTCTACTTTTTGGTTTGTTTATAAAAATCTATGACTACGTTGTTTAGCTTCTAAGTGGAGCTATTAACATTGGGGGAATTGGATAATTATCATCAGTTTTCCAAAGCTACAAATCTGATGGTTAGTTGAGTCTTTTTCCTCATTGATCATAAATAGGCTCTTACCTGTGCCATATTAGGTTAGTTATTTAACCTCTCTGATCTTCACTTTCTTCATCTAAAATGTTAAGAAAATGGACTAGGTGGTCTGTGTCTAAGTTATCTTCAACTAAAAATATATGCTCCTTAGAGTAATATGCTTCAAGAAGAACAATAAAAGATTGAAAAGCAGAACTTTTAAATACGTTAAATAATTCATATAAGGGGTGAAGAAAGAATTTGAGAATAGATCTTCTTTCTAATTTTTGTCACTCTTCTCCCTCCACCCCCCCAGTTCTTCAACATAATGAATGGCAAAGTGGAGTTGCAGACATATTTAACACAATAAATAGAGATGAAAATAAAAATTGTCATTTAATTAGGTTTTATTCTTCTTAAAATTAGCTAGGCTTTTATTCTCCCTCCATGGGATGTTCAAGGATATGATAGCATTACGTTGATTACTATGTGAATTTATTTAAAAGTTAGAAGAAAATTATGTTCCTCAAAGCATTAACACATTTATACATATCTCAAACACAACAAGACTAGAAAATTCTATTTATGGATTCTCCTCCAATAAAACCTGAATTGGCAGTTTCATTCTTCCTCTTTATGCCCAAGAAAAAACTCTTCTTCAAACCAAAAAAACAACAAACTTTTGTTACTATTAGAGAATAGTTTGGATATCTAGTCTCTGTGTTACAGTCATCTTGGAGGCATAACTACATGCTTGCAAGACACTGAAGGAGAAGATGGCACCTTAGTTTCCAAATGAACAAAACTCTCAATTGCAGTTCTAATCCCAAGTCCAGTAAAAGAGGCATAAAATCTTAGGGAGGAAAAAAAAGACAAAAGGGGTTCCATTCACCATGCTAGCTTCTGGAGAATTAAATTAATTTTGCTTTTTATGTCCAAGAGTTATGCAATTTTTGTTTTTTTCTTATAGTTATTCATTTGTTCATTTAAATGTTTTTAGACATTTATTGAAAAACCAGAATATGTAATTTTATATTAAAATACGAAGTTAAGCAGTCAGAGGCAGAAAAGTCATCTCAGTAAGTTTCTCTGTACATACTAGAATTCTTTCATTTTGGCCTGTCTTCTCAGATTCAGAGGAGAAAGGAATGTTTCCCTAGGATGTACCAGCATATGTTTAGGTTCTAAGCAGGCCTGTGCACAGGGTTCTGAGGAAGTAATCTTGTTTCCCAGAAACCTTATAAACTTTGTTATAGGAAATATTTTATTTCTTTTTAAATTTTTTATTTCTTTTTTATTATTTGTAGTTCAAGATCATTCCTGTTACAACTTCAGTTAACTAAAAAACCTACCTTCTATTAATACTAACTTTATGTGACCAAAACCTGACTCTTGGAATCATGTCAAGGGAAAACTTGTTTGACAATCTTCCAATAAAATCCAAAGGGGAGTTTGAACTCCCCAAAGGGATTTAGTTGTTTGTTAGCTCCCATAGCTGACATTTTAAGGATTTTTCTGACACCAGTTTTCTTGGTTATCTTGATGGCATGTAAATCTTGCTCCTCAATCAGCCTATGGTGAGCCCTCTAAATGTATTTTCATCTGTAACCTGAATTAGTTTATCTAATAATAGAGTCCACTTAATTAGATTTGCTTCCAAAGGGAACATATGAGATTATAACTCTCTTTAACTGAGTTTGTTCAACTTTTATGACAAATGAAGAAAGCAAGGAATTATAAATCCATCTTTTCTTTAGCTTTTATGGCCTAATAAAATGTTCAAGACTGAAATATGTAAAATAATTATTTATCTGTTACTTTCATGTAATTTTATCTATAAGAGCTTTTTTAGAAACTTATCTTCATCCAGGTTTATTTTTTTTTGGTTTGGGATCTGAATGTATGCTTAAACATAATAAAAACCAGATTTTTACCACTATATAATTTCTGCATTGTGGTAGACCAATTTTAGTGATAGTTACTTATCACATGAATTCAGAAGTGATATTTTTTCCAATGGCAACATGAAGGACAAACTGAGGAGATAATATATAAATTGTTTTGCTTTTTAAATATACTCTCCCTGGTTAATCCAATATTTGTGAATTTTTTTTCCTTAAAGCAAGCTTCATTGAATTCCAATGATGTGTTGTCAGTCAACTTATTATTTAGAAAGAACTTCGAGGGGAAAAAAGCCATACTCAGATGATCTCAATTATTGGGCTACTCTGTCACTTGTGAACTTGATGGTCCTTTTGAAGCATCAGTTCAAATAAAAACCTTTAGAACTTTCTTCAAAATGCTCTTTTGGGAAAAAGATCCAGATTCTTTAGGAAACCGATCCTAGAAGAATTTCTATAAGAGTTTCTATCTTAAAAAAAAAAGGTTGCTATTGGTGATGCTATATACAAGTTTGTTTAAATAATCTACCAGTTTGGTAGGTAAAAAGAGGACAGATGTTCCACTCTTTAAAAATAAAATACAAAAAAAAGGCTTTCTTCTGTTTAAAGAAAGCATTTCTTTCTGCTTCCTGATTCTTCAATGTCAGATTAAAAAAAGAGGAAGCAAGAGACATGGAGAGTGCATCAGAAATATCCTGGCTGGTCCAGAGAAACTTAGTCTTTTTTAAATGATCTGAGCAGAGTGAGGAAAAAAAATCTTGAATTCATTTTGATTTCAGACTATCTAGGAACCTGAAATTGATTTTTAGGGTTAGTGATGGATATATTCCACCCTCATAGTCTCTATTCAAAAGCTCAAGTGATGAGGGATTAGAGTGAGGAAAGCAGGTAGACAAAGACTCTCCTAAAGCCACTAAAGGTTGCATTATCTATTTAACTAATCTGGGCACCAAGAAAAAAATAAACTAAATAAAACTGAGGTCCTGTTTCAATATGACTCATCTGGGAGGTCTACAAGGGATGCAGTCAAAAAACTTATACTGTTATCACATAACTGAACCCTGCAATAATGTGAGAGAGGTGGCAAAAATTGTCCTGATGGAATCTGAGTATTTTTGCGTCCATAGGAATGAAGGAACTCTAATCATCAGCTCAACCTTTCCATTTTAGTTCTGAACAGTCCCTCAAATTTAATTTCCTCTGTACCTAGAGGAATGTACAACCATCCTTGAAATCAAGGGATGGAGGAAAGGAAGGAGCCAGCACACCAATATTTATGGAGCACCTACTATGTGCCAGGGACTCTGCTAAGTGCTTACAAATATCTCCTTTGATTCTAATAATAACCCTAGAAGGTAGGTCCTATTGCTATCCCCATTTTACTATTGAAGAAACTGAGTCACCAGAACTGGTAAATGTCTAAGGTCAAATTTGAACTCAGGTCTTTCTGACTCCTGGCTCAAGTATAGCCACTGTCAGCAGCCAAAGGTTAGGTGAAAGACCTAGGAAGACAGTTTCTATGAGGAACCAATGCTAATCTGTTCAGAGGATGGAGTTCCCACATTTGACATTCTCTACATCATTGTTATCAAATCCAAATAAAAATGGTAGCCACTAATCCAAAGAGAAGTATCTTTGCTATCTACCTCATTTACTTCTACTTTAAATGTAATAATATATATTATTACATATTGGTTTATTTTGTTGAGTATTTCTCAAATACATTTTAATAAAGTTTGGACTACACAGGGGAGTATTGTGGGCTGTGTGTGACCTTTAGTTCTTGTTTGATAATTCTGGACTTCACTGATGAAGTCACCAGTTATTTTATGCATAAATGCACACTCGCATATGAAAATACCCTGATACACACATATATGTGTGTATGTTACATGTCTGTGTTATATATGTCCATATATGCACATGACATATATATTGTATATACATATATTTGTGTTCAATTTTTTCATAGTTTTTTTCATAATTTAGCTTTTTTTTAAACCCCAGACACAGTGCTTATTGTGACAATTTGATAATGGGTTCCTGTGTTACATAGCATTACACAAATTCTTTTCAATTTGTGATACATTTGTCACCAGTGATGTTACAAGATCATTAATTTACAATGGGTTTTGTAATCAAAATAAGAATAATACTTAATGCAGATTTAAGAACATATATCCAATAACCAGTGATGCATTAGGAAACAAAAATAAATGTAATCTGGCTTTAGGGAAAGCCATTCTTGAATCTGGTGTCATAATAATTAAAATCATTCCAAACCCCTTGTAACTATAACGCAGCATAAATTGTTGGTGGATTTCCAGAGTCCTCTCCTTCTAAGCTTGCCTCTTCATAGAAGCAAGGATAACAAAGCTTAGAGGAGCAGAATATCTAATCTTGCCAGGGCTAAAGCTTACTTTGCCATCTGTACTATTTGTAAACCAGTAGATCCAAGCATTTCGCCCTGGTGTGTACTGATTGTGACTTCATGAATCCTAGCCTGGTGCATGGATTACTCGTTTTGAGCATCATAATCTACCTTGCATGGTAAATCGCATACTTAACTGGATTTGGGAAGATACTGTATTATAATGTCGAGCTGATGTTAAAGCTGTCAGTTTTTTCCTCCCTTCCTTTAAAGCACTTTTCATCTCCTTTTTTCTTTCAAACCAGGCATTTTGAATAAGCCACACCATAGGGCCAATACTGAGCAGCGATGTCTCTTGCACATTAGTTAGTTATAAAGGAAAATTATGGGGATCTCTTAATAACATCCTGCAGTTAGGGTAAATTAAACTGGGAAAAAGTCTGATTTGGGGGGACCCCTTTGGAGTAGAGTAGAAACAACTCTATCTGCTCCTGTTAATACTGATTCAGTTACCTACAGTGCCAGCTGGTAATTCCCAGCAGTCAAGAATCAATGCGCTGCATCTATTCGGTGGTATCATGCCAGCTGCTCCAAAGGGTGGAAAG
Source organism: Gracilinanus agilis (assembly GCF_016433145.1). NCBI lineage: Eukaryota > Metazoa > Chordata > Mammalia > Didelphimorphia > Didelphidae > Gracilinanus > Gracilinanus agilis. The sequence continues at coordinate 429,469,536 of NC_058133.1, read as the reverse complement.
CATGATATATTAGCCAAGAAATGATGTGTGAAGAGAAGAATGATGAACACAAAACAGACCCAAAAGGTACTGAAACTATGGTGATAAAAATCACCCTACTTTTTAAAGGCAACATAACAAGGAAATGGTTTGAAAAGAGAGCTCTAAGAGCTATAGAATAGAGCTTTTTTTATGAGAAGTGACCTATCAAGAGGCACGATGCTTGCCATATATCATCTAATGTCCTTATTTTTCATCACTTAAAGTCAAGATACTGTAAAACACACACACACACACACACACACACACACACACACACAAACTGGAATGCCATTCATTATTACTTCTGCTCCTCCAAAAGTTTTGGAGAGCCTCTACTATCTTTTTGTTGTCTGTTACCCTAAAGGATTTTTCTTTCTCAGAAAGTAAAAATTACATGCAGTTGCTCTTTTAAGACACATGAATGGGAGAGGTGGAAACCAAACTTCATTCGTTTTGTATTTCAAAATTGAATGAAGGCATCAGAAATTCATTTTCACTTAGTATGCTTCATTTACAGTGCACAGATTGGCCTCGTACATTGATATCATTTCACTTGGAGGAAGGGATTAGTTGCCAGGATTTGTGATAGAGATTTCCCATCTGTGAATATAACACAAGGTTCATGCTGAACCTTCTTTTAAAGACAACTTGGCGGTACAGGGGACAGAAAGCTGTACCTACGGAGAAGAATACAGGTTCAATATATGTTCAATTCTTCCTTAGATATTTACCAACTATATGAATCTGGGCAATTCCCTTAATCTGTTTGCCTGTTCTTGCTTTCCACCTGTAAAATGATGATAATAATGGCATCTAACTGTTGGTTGTGAAAATCAAATGAAAGAATATCTATAAAATTCTTTGTAAAGTGTGTGTGTGGCATATAGTAGGCACTCAACAAATATTTGTTTCTTCCCCTTTTTCTCTATTTTAGTGCCCTTTTCAAATCTCATACATTCAATTATCTCTGTTTTCTAATTGTGTGCATGTATATATTTATAATGATTAACTTTTCTTGTTTTTCTTTAAATTCTCATCTTTTCCCTGAAAAATTACTAGTGTCACTATTTCTACACAAATTAGTGAGTCATTGGTAATGTGAGGCCACATGATACACAAACAAGAAAGTCAATGATAATGTCCTCATTGATAACAAGACATTTCTTTACTATAATATACATAGAAATATATATTTATCTTTGACATGTATTACACATATTTATATCAATCTTTACCATATATATTTATGCTCACACATATACATTTATACATATATCTACTTATCTTTACTACATATAGACATATATACACATATACATGATAGGTGAGATATATAACACATTCTATATTGATCTTTGCCATACATACATATACATATATATATAATATTTATAAATGCGAAAAGATAGATTTAATGAGACTGTCAGCTAAATGAATCAGGAAAATCTCTGTCAAAGTTAGCACTTGTATAGAAAGTATAGAAATCGTGTGTGTGTGTGTGTGTGTGTAGAGGTTGGTACTTGTGTACACAGATATAGATATTCACATATATCTTCCCTCAATAAAATATAAGCCCCTTAATTCATTTTTGTCTCTGTATCCTCAGGATCTAGCAGAGATTTGGCATGTAGTTAAAAAATGGTTGTTGATGAATATTGTTTAATGGTTTTGATTTATGTATTGATGATTCATATGAAGATTTTTAAAAAGAGAAAAGTGGTCACTTAGCTTTATTTTGGGGGGCATTTTAGACACCTTTCTTCTATTAATAAGGTCTGAGATTTTTTTCCCCTTGCATGTTGGTATCATCTTCTCACTTACCTTGAATATTGATACTTGAATATTGATTCCTCAATGGACCCTCCACCAAAAGGATCTTCTTCAGACTTTCTTTTCACTAAATATTCAGTCTAGCACTTTATAGCTTTCTTTTCTTTACCTGTTTTCATATAATTTTACCTCCTCCTATCTGGTATGTAAGTGATGATCCAGGTATGGTGGTTCTAATGTTTTTAATGATGAAAACATTTTTATTTTATTACAATTATTTAATTATAATTATTTTTACAAAGGCTTTCCATTCTCTTCAATTATTTCTCCCTTTTCCTTCACTCTTAAATGGGCTCTTGGGATAAATTAGTTTAAATATATTGTTTAGCTTTTTTTCTTAAACTGGCTATACTACACACTGCTTTTCCTTGCATTATGAAATGACACTGCTGATTTCATAATCATCAATCATCCTCTTTCATAAGACTTTAGAAGCAAGTTTAGATTCCAAACTGGTTTTCCCTTTAGTGAACATCTTTCTCCACAAAGCAAATAATTAAATATTTAATGAGCAATGTTCTTTTCCCCCTCTATTTATGGAAGTAATATATTTATATCACTTAAATTCTATTTAAATTAATTAAAATCAGTGTTGCCAGTCCTTCTGTCCATTTCTCACTTTTTATCAATAATCATCTTTTTAAATATTTCAGGATTGAGTTGTTTTCATCATATACAATTTATTTTTCTCATTAAGGTATCTTCTTGCTTTTGAAAAGTTCTGATCTTGGCCAGAAAAGTTAGTTCTACTAGTTCTCTGACTAGCTCTACATGAGGTAGTAAGTTGCTGATATATGAATCACATGATACAGAAACAAATGGTAATGCCCACATCAGTAATAAGGTTTTTACCTATGGCTATAATATAATACTTTAAGAGTACATATTTATATGCATGCAAGAAATATTTAGTGTTTTCCATATCTATAACCCATGAATTATTTTCTTTAAGGAAGGTTCCTAATATAAAGTCACTAGACTTCTGTGTAATTTGCAAATCCTTGACCTATCTCATTCCTTTTTTTTTACTGAACTATGCATTCCTGAAGCATTTCCTGCACTATAAAATCTAAACTCATCTTTCCAGCTTTCACAGCTTTCCATAATCTCTCCTGATTCTAACTATGAAACTTTATTACTCATTTCTCACCAATACATTTTACTCTAGTCAACAATCTCATTTTTTTCCATAACAGAGATAAATTTATTCTTCATTTCTATCTCTGGCATCTAGAACAGTGTCTGATACATAATAGATACTTATTGATTGATTTTACTCATATCCCTTTCCATCTTCTACTACCCTTTTCTGAAATGTTATCAGCTGCAACAATATCATTCAGTCATTCACTTATGTCCAACTCTTTATGACCCCATGAACACAAATTTCCATTACATTTTCTTGGTAAGGATCCTAGAGTGGTTTACCATTACCATCTCCAGTGGATCCATTTGTCAGGAAAATCAGAGGTTAAATTTCTCGTCCAAGGTTACGAGGCTCAGAAATATATGAATTTGGGTTTGAAGTCTTTGTGATTCTTAACCTAATGCTCTTAACTACTGGACCACAACTACCTCTAAAATGCATTCATTGAGACCCAGATCTTCACCTCAAACTCCACAACTGTTGACTTTCTCCTCTGAATTTCCAAATAACTTACAGCAGATAACTTTACGATTCATCTTTCAGTTGGTCTTCCATTGTTACTCATTTATTCATGTGTATTAGACTTCATTTTTATATATTACAAAGTCCTTGAAGGTAAGAACCATACTTTATGTTTTTGTATCTTTAATATCTAGAAGACTGTGGTGGGTATGGTAGCTGCTTATTAAGTTGATTCGATATCACTAGAACATTAAGCAAAGGTGACAACTTGCTGGATAACAGAAGAAATAGTCACATTATTTTCAGTTTTATCTTTAGCAAACTAAGAGACTCTTCATAGTTTGACAGGTGTTTTATGTCAAGAAATATAGTAGACAGGATAGGACCCTAGGGAGTTAGTATGCCATTAGGTACCAACAAAGAGGTGAGGGTGAGGAACTAGGTCCTCAGAATGGTTGCTAAAGGAATACCATACTAGCAAAGAATTGGTCAAGGCAATTATAGAACAAATTGGACCACTGCTATTCAAGTGACATAGAACTGAATACAGAAAAACAAAGAACTCTTACCCATTCAATTCCCCCAAACTTCCTTCTATGTAAATGTCTAGAGATTTCACTATGTGTGTTTAGGAATATAAAAATTATGTTAATGATATTGCAGTTGTGATAGATCAAAACAGAAGACACTTTTAGGACTGAAGCTTGAGCAGCAGGATCTGGTGTGAAAGGATGAGAGAAGATTATTGTAATATTTCTATTCAAATGTAAGTTGCCCAAGGGAAAGTTCTCTTTCACTTTATTATTTAGACCCACAAAGGCTAGCTACTACATTACCTGGCACATACTAGTCACTTAATGTTTGGTGTTTTTTTTTTTTTTTACTACATTAAATCAAATTCAATTGATTGCATGCCTCAGTGCAATGGGATTTGACTTTAGGAATGTGGAATGCTGAATACAGAGAAAGTTGGACTGGACTATGGACATAGGAAGCTATTTAGGCTTGGATAAAGTATAAAAACTCAACCACAGAAGGCCCAGACAGAGTTTGGTGCCTAGTGAACATCTGGTAAATTAATGGAATTAAATATCAGCTATAAATAATAAGAATAATTGTTGAAATTAATGTCTCCTAAGAATATTAAAGTTAACAACAAAAATACCAACTTCCAGATTAATTGTAAATTGTTATGAATTTCTTAATCCCTAAAATATATAATTTATGCATCATTATCATCTCACTGAAATATTATATATTTTTATTTATATTAATTTAATTTTCTACTTATCTTGCTGGTTTGTTGTCTCTTTCTTGATACTGGGCTTTCTTAGTTCACCTCTCATTAAATAATTAAAATTGTTCTTAGAATTATTTGGAACGTAGAGATTTGAACTATTAAACTATTTTAAGGGAAACTATAGAAATGCAGAATCTTAAAATTGGAAGAGAATTAAGAACTCATATAAATTTACCTTTCTACCAGTGTAGGAATTTTCTCTATATCATCCCTTAATTACAAGTATCAAACTCCTACGTGAACATTTCCAGTTGTAAGAAGCTACATAAGTGGCCCATTCAATCTTTAATAGCTCCAATATAAGTTAGGAAGTCTGGTAAAGTCAGCAAAATCAAAATATATTCCACTCCAGCCCTTTATTTTTATTCTATGTGTATCTCTCAATTTTAAATGTTTCTTATAATCACCATATTATTAGGTTTTTTTAATCCATTCTGCTATCTATTTTTATTTAAAGTCACATTCATCCATTCACATTGTTATAATTATTAGTTGTGAATTTCCCTCCATTCTATTTTTCCTCATTGGTTTTCCTTCTCCTCTCTCTTTTCATCCCATTCCTTCTCAGAAGTCTAATTTTCTTCTTATCACTGCCTTTCTAATCCTCACCTCCTCTGAGTCCCTTCCAAATTTTCTTCCCACTACCTAAAAATGTTTATACAATCGGTCTACATGTTTTACAGAGGTGAAATGTCAAATAAAGTTTTTATAGACCCACAATACTCTGTCAGGAGCAGAGCATATCTGAAAGATTACTTCATTCTAAATATCTCAGAAGAGACATTGACAAATTATACTATGTCCAGAAGATATGGAATATAAATAATGAAGAGTATGGAAATCATATGATATGAAAAATACTTAGAGAAACTGAGCATTTATTAAAAAAAAAAGTAAAGACAAATAGAAAATGATAGGTATTTTTCAGTATTTAAAGATCTGCCACCTAGAAAAAGGATTATCTTTATTAGGTTTAACTTCAGAATTGGGTATACCTAGGGCCATTGTAAAGGAGTTATTCAAGAGGGATGGTTTAATATAATGAAAATATTAGCATAACTGATTACATCAACAACAAAAGTAACAAGAACATATTAATATATTAATAGGAGCAGAAAACCTCTTTTCCAATTTGTTATTGTCATGCAAAACACACTTCCATATTGGTCATTATTGTAAGAGCAAAGTCATACATAACTAAAACCCCACAATAAAACAAAAAATACACTGATGTGAAAGATGAATCCAACAGTTCTTTCTCTTTCCCAGATCCTTGCATTTCTGAGAGTAACCATTTTCATAGATAATCATCATCATATATTTCTGTTATTGTATGCAATGTTCTCCCAGTTCTGCTTATTTTTCTCTGCATCAGCTCCCACAGATCTTTCCAGATTTTTCTGCAATCATCTTATTCATCATTTCTTCTAGCACAATTATATTTCATTACCAACATATACTGCAATTTGTTCAGTCATCCTCAATTGATATACATCCCCTCAATTTCCAATTCTTTGCAACCACAAAAACAGCAGTTACAAATATTTTTGCATAAGTGGATTGGGTTCTTTCCCCTTTTTAATTAACCCTTTGGGAAACAGACCCAGTATTGGCATTACAGGAACAAAGGATATGCACAGTTTTATAGATCTTTGGTTATAGTTACAAATTGCACTCCAGAATGGTTGGATTTCTGTTTCCTGAGCCATGATAGTAGAATAGAAGCAGGGAAGCTTGAAACCAACATGAGAATCCTCTCCAACCAATATTAAAATAATGCCACAAAATGAATACAGGAGTGAAAGAACCAACAAGGAGACAGAGTGAAGCAACTCTCATGAAGAGAACAACTTGTAAGGTAGGCAGAGAACATCTAGGGCACTGGGGTGAGAGGGGAGCCTAGTCAGCAGGAAGCTAAAGCAAGGAGTAAGGAGCAAGCCAACAGCAACAGGGTACTGACTTGAGGGAGACTGGCTGACCCTTGCCAAAGCTCAAGGTTGAAGTATGTGGGGGAAAACAGTTAGAGGTGGAGCTCCAGGGCAGAGCAGTCTGCTATGTATTGTGTGGCTGATGAGATGAAGACCAAAGAGAACAAAAGTCTATGTCCAAAACTGAGGATAGAATCTGAGCTATCTGCAATCTCAGGGGATAATTGAATCAGCAGTAGAAGGTGGCTCTTATCTTGGAGGAGCTGAAACCCAGAAATAAGGCTAACATCAAGGAAGGACTGAGATTTAAGAGGGTACCCTAATCTCCTGGAGTGCAGAAAAAACTTTTGACAAGATAGAGGACTCATTCCTCTTATTAAAAAATACTTGAGAAAGCATGGAGTAGCTAGGTGGTTCAGTGGCCCAGATCCAGGCCAAGAGATAGATCTTGGAATCAAATTCAGTCTCAGAGACTTCCTAGCTGTGTGACTTTAGGCAAGTCACTTAACTCCTATTGTCTAGCCCTTACTACTCTTCTGCCTTGGAACTTTCACACAGTATTAATTCTAAGGAAGGGGTAAAGGTTTTTTTTTAAAAAAGAAAGATAAAAAGCATATACTTAAAACTATCCACAAACATGTGTAACAGGGATAAATTAGAAGCCTTTCCTAGAAGGGAAGTGAAACAAGAATATCCATTATCTCCAATATTATTTAATATTGTATTAGTAATACTAGCAATAACAATAAGATAAAAAGAAATGCAATGAATTAGAATGGGCAAAGATCATAAAACTATCTCTTTTCACAGATGATATGATGGTATATTTTGAAAATCCTAGAGATTCAACTAAAATTAATTGAAACTATCAATAATTTAAGCAAGGAAGGATATAAAATAAACCAGTACAAATCAATAGCATTTCTATATATCACCAACAAAGCTCTGCAAGAAGAGATAAGAAGAGATAAACTACTTAAAATAAATATAGAAAGAATAAAATTCCCAGGATTAAAACTGCCAAAACAAATCCAGATACTACAGGAAAACAATTATAAAACATTTTTAAACAAATAAAATAGATTTGAATAACCAGAGAAATATTAGTTATTCATGGATGGGCAGAGCCAATATAATTAAAAGATATCCTACCTAAACTTTTATACTTATTTAATATAATTCCAATTAAATTACCAAAAATATTCGGTTAAACTGGAAAAAATAATAATGAAATTCATTTTTTAAAAAAGGATCAAGAATATAAAAGGAATTAATGACAAAAATGTAAAGGAGGGAGATCTAGCAGTACCAGAATTTGATCTATATTATTATTATTATTATTATTATTATTATTATTATTATTATTATTATTCCTGTTGACTCCTTAGGAGCATAGGGCCGCAACCATCTCACGCCAACAGACTCTGTTCTGGGCAACTTCCCCCAGCTGGGCCCATGTCATTCCGACTGTTTTTGTTACATTTTCGGCAGATCTTCGCCAGGTCTGTTTTGGTCTTCTGACTTTCCTCCTCCCTGAAGGGTTCCAGCTCAATGCTTGTCTGGCTACGTTGTCTTCTGGTTTTCGTAGGGTATATCCTATCCATCTCCACTTACGTTTCTTTATGTCCTGACTGATGGGATACTGGATTGTTCTTTCCCAGAGACTAGCATTGGAGATCTTTTCAGGCCATCTGATGTTCAAGATGTGGCGTAGACATCTGTTAACAAAGACTTGGAGTTTGTTGGTGTTGACTTTCGTCACTCTCCAGCTTTCTGATCCATATAGAGGACAGCTTTTACGTTGGTGTTGAAGATTCGGAGCTTAGTGACGAGGGACAGTGCTTTGGAGGTCCAGACAGACCGCAGGGTGTTAAATGCATGTCTGGCTTTGTTGATTCGGTTTCTGATGTCCTCATCTGCTCCGCCATCCTTGCTGACTATGCTACCCAAGTAGGTGAAGTGGTCCGTCTCCTTGATGTTTTCTCCCTGTAGTTGGATTGGCAGGTCCTGTCTGCTGTTGACTGTGATCACCTCGGTCTTCTTCTATATATACTCTATCAAATTTTCTCAGTTCACTCAACTGAAAACATTGAGATAATATGTAAATCACTTAGCAAACCTTAAGGCTTTCAGCTTTGATTGTTCTTATTGATATTATTTTTAATAGCACAGTTTGAGATAATATGCAAATTACTTTGTAAACCAGAAAGCTCTCAGCTGTGATGGTTATTATTGATTTTAGTTGTAATGGCATGATTATAGTTACATGCTTATCAAGAGGAAGCACAGAAGACACCTTAAAAATATTCATCCTTGGATTTTGGATGCTTACTTTTCTGAACCAAAAGTCTTTTTTTATTACCCTTATTTACCCTTGGTCTTAAAATTGATATTAAATATTGGCTTCAAGGCAGAAGAGTGATAAAGGCTAGCCAACTGGGGTTAAGTGACTGAGATTAATCAGTTCCTTCAAATATGAGTATAGACAATAAAGAATAGTTGTGTAATAATAGTGTATCATCTCTTCCAGGTGCTTCATTTGATCCTCATGACTATTGTGGGAGAAAGAGTTGTGCTGTGGAAGAGTGAATGCTTGTTCTCACATTAAGAACTGCAACTCAGACCCCTTCATCTTAAGGCATAAAAGTGCTTATTTAAGGATGTTACAGATAGTGTAGCCAGGGTGATGGAAAAAAGCCAAAGCAGGATTTCAGGCTTCTAAATGTATTGAGAGTCAGGGAAATTCTCTCTTCTCATCCTCTGGAATTCTCTACCCTCCTTCAGATTATTCCTCCCATGGGCATTCTAGGGAGGGGAAATGGTGTGAACATTTCAAGGAGGGACTGTGTTTTAGGGATTGACATAACATAGAGTGAATATTAGGGCAAAAAAAAAAGAGTAAGGGGCATGAACAGGACTTGGGAGATTTCCCCTAATCATAAAAATCTTCTGTTAATTACAGAGATCCCAAATGCACATGGGTGATGCTCCCTCTGTTGTCCTGTTTGGGTATTTGAGTGTCCTTTCTCAGCCTTGAAAACTCATCAAAGGGAAGAAAGACATAACTTCAAGTTAGCTTGGGTGCTCCTCACTCCCTTCAAGTTTGGAATGTTAGGCAAATCCTCATCAGCTAACAAAATTTCTTAATTCTCCTAAGCAAGATTGGCCTTTTGTAGCAGAATATAATCTATAACCATAGGCCAGATAATTTAAAATACTTGTAACATTTTAGGTAAGTGTAGAAGTAAGTTAAGTATCTTTGTATGACCAATAAAAGTGTGTACATTTGTACATGCAATTTACAGTATTTTTTCATTCTGTGAGTAAAGAAATATTTTTAAAATTGTACATCCTTTCATAAACTGTTTTATAAAGCCACTTGAATGTAGTATGCTATGTAAAGTGTTGCTCATTTGTGAAAATTCTGTACATTTAAAAAAACTGAAAGAAAACTGTGAACAATATAAGAAATGAGAACTATTATTACTCCAAAGATACAGAAAGACCCTTGAATCCATGCATAGAAACAGCCAAACTCCAGGAAGAACAGAAGAAATATTATTATAATCCATATATCTATTGAAAAGTTAAAAGTCATTAAAAGTGTTGACGTGAATAAATTTCAAATCCTAACCTACCTTTTTAATTGTCATAGACATTTCTTTAATATCTTATAGTTTACTTAATTGTTTTCACATACCTTGGTAAAAATCGACTTAATATATATATATATATACATATATATATATTAAAATATCAATTCAATCAAATACTTTATTTTTGCTTTAATTATTTTATGTTTTTTTTTCTACATGAAATTTAAGAACTGTCAAAGAAAGGAATTAAGAAGAAGACTACATATTATGGTTTCACTTGCATCAATATTCAAAATTCAAACAGATTCAAAAGCCACATTTATTTTGTGCAGAAAAACTTTGGTAAATGAAAGTGAGTTCAACAGAGTTGAAAGAATATGTCACATCTGTCTACCCTAAAAATACATCTAAAGATGCCAGTGCTTTTATGTATCTGAAAGGAATTCAATCTTCTAAAAGAAAAGTGAGATAATTCTAAAATTTTGATTTCCAATTTTGCCAAAATCTTTGTTTGAAATATACTATAAAATTACTTACCCAATGGCTGAAGGAGGAGGAGGAAGAAGAAAGGAGAAATGTAAAGGAGATTCCATATTATTGGAAAGACATTTTTAAAGCTATATATTGCTATGTGAATGTTAGAGATAGTTTAGCAACAAAGGAACAATTAGCTCTAATATCAAATGATTTACTTTGTTCTTAATATTTCTGGGTAGGTCACTGAAGAATTGGTAGCCTCATCATTGCCCTTCACTGTGCAACTGGATGAAGTTATAGACATCCTCAATTTTTGAAAATACTATTTTTTCTTCATGTGTTCATAATGATGATCCAAAGAATTATAATTTTATAAACCCTTTGGAGAACCATGAAGGTCATATGTATTTTGGAAATGGTAGAAAGGTTTTTGTTTGTTTTATTTTGTTGCCACAAGAAACTGCAACTGGAAAGAAGAGCTTCATGTTCTTTTCACATATGCAGCTCCTATGATGCTTGGTTAATGCATCTGTTTTTTTTTCTACTTTAGGCAAAAGGAAACTGTTCTTGTCATTGTCATTCATTGCTATTCTACACAGATGTCTAGTGGCAACAAAAGACTTCCAAAAATTCTGGAAGTTCTTCCAAAAGCCATAAAATATCATCTCATTTATCAGAAGCATGTTTTTAAATCAGCACATTTTAAAATGATTTGGTCAAGAAATAAGAGTAGAATATGAAGTTTTCTAGCCCAGAAGGACAGTAGCTTTCAAGAGGACAAGTCTTAAAGTACGTGTTCATAATGGGGATGGAAGTTGAACTTTTCTGATTAAAAAAAAAAAAGAAAACCCAAATCTTGGAAGACAAAAAAAATCTTTTCCATTGATTTTCTTGCCTGGCTGAAAGTCTTAACCATATAAATGAGATAATTCTTCAGGTTCAAAGCCTTAATATCATCATGATAAATGCTAAAAACTGTATTAAGATGTTGACCTAGTCAAAGATGAACTCCATGATTTTAAGTAAAAACAAAACACTATAATGAAATTTAACTCAAAAAGCCATGGAGAATTCTGGTGCTCCTTGAGAGAAGCTTAGTTTTACCTTGTAACGATAGCTTTGAAAATTTTCATTCCATTTACCATAATATGTCTATGAATTAAGATTGTCTAACATAAAAATAAATGCAATAAAAATTAAAATCAATTGGATGTGCAATATGACATACATGCTGCCTTGTCAAAATCCATCTCAAAGTTTATTCTTATTCAAGCTAAGTAAGAAACTACATGATTTAATATATTTAAAAAATAAAATGTACTTTAATTTGCCCAAATTTTAATATGTGATATTGTTCTTTACCACATTAAGAAGTATATATATATATTACTATATCACAAATTTATTTCAAAGTATTTTGATAACTTCATTTTAATATAACTGATTTCTTTTGCAGTACTAAGTATTTTGTTATTCTTTTAAAAACATACTGAGAATGGATCAATAGAACAAACATTTTGTCAAAGAAGTCTACGATACAAAAGAAAGTCGAGAATTCCTGCTATAAACTTTAAAGAAATAAATGGGGGGACAGCTAGGTGATTCAGTGGATTGAGAGCCAAGCTAAAAGATGGGTAGTCCTGGGTTCAAACATGACCCCAGACATTTCCTACCTGTATGACCCTGAGCAAGTCACTTAACCATTGTCTAGCCCTTACCACTCCTCTGTCTTGGAATCAGTACATGATATTAATTCTAAGGTGAAAGGTAAAAGTTTCGAAAGAAAGAAAGAATAATATAAACATTGTTAACTATTGTGGTGGTGGTTATTATAAATATTGCTATCAACTCTGACTCCAGCCCACACTTTCTATTTTCCCTAAAAAGATGTGAGACTTTATGAAATCCCTTGCTAGAATAAAAATGTGCCATGCATACAAGAGCAAATAATATGATAGATGATTCATACAAAATATCTATATAAAAATCTTGAATCATAACATAATGTGATATAATAGCTACTGTGTTGTTTTCTTAGTGAGTTTTTAAAATGTTCCTGTTACTATTTTTAAAAAACGAATATGATTTTTGTCCTCTTTCCTCCTTCCTTTGATTTTGTGATGACCTCCTTTAGATATTCTTATATTGGGCAGTTTCTACCTCAATCTATACATTTCTCTCCAATAGGTTTTGATTTGATCTTATAAGATACCTAACGTTTGTAATGACACATCAGTGCAACCTAAAAGTCAACTGGGATTAGAATATCAACAACATTTTGAAAAAAACAAAACCAAATGCAAATTTGCCTTGGTTTGAACTGTATTATGAAATTCTGAACAGCTGTCCTTAGCACCTCCCAAGGAGGTGTTAATTGCTGTGTGATAAACCTACTGACTACTTCCCCCTCTGCTTACTTATCTCTTCTTTGATGATTCCAAAAAGGGCCTGAGCATCAGCTCTCCAGGCCTGGGGCTCAATGCAGAGTGCCAGCCATCTGGCTAGCTGTGAAGTGTAACTACTATGCTACAGCTGAAGGAGGAAGAAAGAGGAAACCATAGCATCATGCTGGGCAGTAGGATTGCTACTAAGAAAAAACTGTTGGAATTTATTCTCTCTCTCTCTCTCTCTCTCTCTCTCTCTCTCTCTCTCTCTCTCTCTCTGTGTGTGTGTGTGTGTTTGTCTGCTCTCTCACTCTATATCTATCTACATATATATATATATATGTATGTGTGTGTGTGTGTGTGTGTGTGTGTGTGTGTGTGTGTGTGTGTGTCTATAGAGAGACAGACAGACAGACAGAAAGAGAGACAGAAAGAGAGACAGAAAGAAAGATCCCCTTGAGCATTCCTTCAGTACCCAATAAAGAGACACTCTCTTTAGCAGATGTATGTGTGCCTGAGATTCACCCATTTCAGAGAAATAGCCTTGTCACCAAGTAAAGTGTAATAGAAAAATAACTGGAGCTCCCATTTGATTTCTTTTCATTATCATTTTATACCCTTGCTATAGCAAGTCTTGTAACTGGCAGTTTCTATGAGCCTGTAGGGTTAGGATTGGGCTATTCTGCTATCTCTATTATGTGGACTAAAGATAATTCAAGGCAACTCAAGGTTTTTTCACTAAACATCCACCCATCCTTAAGGAGTAAATTTCATTGCTCTTTTTCCCCCTAAATTTTGTTTATACCTGAATGTATTTCCCCATTAGTACTCCTGCCTGATAAGTGGCCTAATAGAATAGGATAATAAAAAAGGCCCTAGTACTGGAATCAACACCATCTCTGAAGATAATAAGAAAAACATTAAACCTTCTTAAACTTCAGTTTCTCTATTAGTCAGATGAAAATTTTGGATATGAAATCTGATAAACCTAGTTTAGAAATCCAGTGAGTTTACTCCTCTTACTGCCACATTTTCATAATTTTGAAATTCTCAGACATATAGTGAGATATTAATATCTGGGCAATACTACATACGTCATTCTGGAAATGACTAGAAATGACTCAGTCCTCTATTTTTGATGAAATCTTCTAAGATTAATATAAGATACCATGAGACACTAATGACACTTTGTGATGACAACTCTTCCATGGGGTGGCTTTAGCTGCTTCTCTGTATTTCTGGAATGGTCCAATGGCCCAGAAATGTGTAGGTTCTTCACACTAAAGGAAACATTTTATTTTCTCATAAGTCATTCCAGAGGCCAGGAGCATTTCTTTTAATCTAAAACTAATCTAATAGTGAAATTGTATTTTTTTTCAATCCAGTAAAATCATCAGTGACCAGATTTCTGTGATTGATTTGATTGCTTGCTCTTTTTCTAGGCATCCCCCCCCCGAAAAACATACGTTAAAGACTATTCCCTAAGATTTCTTAGGGTTCAGGAAACAAGTGGAGCAGTCATGCCTGAAAGCACAGGTCTATGCTTATTACTTGTCTTCTATATATTTCATCAGACTTAAATACCACTGAAATAAATCAGCTATGTTCTATTGTCAATCAGAGGAACTGGTGTGTACTGATCCAGACTCATGACTAGCCTTAAAAGAATTGTTCTAATTCTTAAGCATCAGAAAATATTGGCATTTGAAACATAATGTCAATAGAAAGATTGTATCTATTTAAACTCTGCTCTTCAGAAAACCTTGGGGAATGAATTTCATTTTGAATAGCAGAGCTCTCTGAAAGTTGAGGCTTTATCTCTTAAGCATCAACACTCTTCAGTGAGAATATTGTCTACATATGTGTGTATACACACTTTCCCTACGCACATACACAAAAATCAGATCATGTCCTGATTTGCCTAAATTCCAAGCTACTCTAGAAATGCTGATGAAGCCTATAGAATTCATCCATCAATAGAGGAATGTTCAGAGGTTAATAAAGAAGCTAGAATTTTGATCTTTCTTTCCATTACCTGCTTCTTCAGTTCAATCAGACAAAAATACAAAGAAAAATCTACAGAGCCTTAGGCTGAGGTTGGAGAAAGCCCTCCCTCTAGGTTAAACCTAGCAAAAGCTGTTTGACTACCCTTATTCAGGATGATAGATTGAGTTTAATTCTTTGAGCTCACATTATTATTGATTCTTTCCAAAGCAGTGTAAGTATATGATGAAATGTCTCAGGAGAAAACTAAACAATATGATGAAACATCAGAGGAGCTTCACTTGGCAGCTGATAGGTCAGGGTTTATATGCCTCTGGCCAAAGTTTAGGTGCTTTGCCCTATTATCTTTGACAGAGACTTCAGCTGGTAAAGCAAAGGAGCTATTATTTGAAAAATGAACTGATATTGAGGAAGTTTTAATCTTTTGAGAGTGAGTCATGCAGTCTCCCCCACAAACGGAGGAAAGTGTTGGATTGCAGTTTCCCTGGTTGTGAACCACCGAGGTTGATGGGACATACACCAAGCAGAAATTTAAATCACCCCCAGCTTGCTAGGAAATGGAACAAAGACACTGGAAAAGAAACACAGGCTCTCTTGAAATCTGACCAGATTGGCTTCTTAAACAGATTATAAAGAGAAATTAGCTATTTTATTCCTATCAGAAACACAGGATTTATTGCTTGTAGAAACAAGGTAGTGTCAAGAGGAATGTGTGCCATTTAGGGAGCCAGAAGACCTGGGTTTGAATCTCCTCTGAGACATTTTTTAACTATATGACCCCAGGCAAGATATAATCTTCATAAACCTTATTTTTCTCAGATAGAAAATTGGAATAATACTTCTTTCATTGCCTCCTTAAGAGGATTGCTGTGACAAAAGTACTTTTCTAACCTTCAAGTATCACATAAATATAGGATATCATTATTAATCATCAATAGTAACATGATATTAATATATCAATTATTGTAATCTTTAATATTATTTTATATTTCTGATATAACTGTTAATATTATTACTAGAAACTATTCCATCACCTTAATTTTTAATGTGAGAAAACTAAGGGCCAGAACTTGCTGTGACTCAAATCTAAAGCCTCTGATCCCATTTCTGTTCTACAACATCATGTACACAATTCTTTACATGTTATCTTCTGCTTTAGTATATGCTTTTTGAAGGCCAGAATTAGTAGCATATTTTTGCTTGTCTTTGTATTCCCAAGACATTGTCAGACACATTGCAAATGGTTAATAAAATGCTTGTGATCAATTAATGGGTTGACATTCACCCACATCAGTCCTTATCTTTAAAGTTTCTGAGAAAAAGGTGTTGGGGCTTATTATAGACACTGATGTAAAGGAAACAAAATAAGAGATCTCCGTTTTAAAGTCTCTGTTCTTTGTAGTAAATTGACAAGAATTTAGGAGTTCATCTTCTCTGTGCCCAGAGTCTGAGATAATGTAGCATATAAAAGAAGTAGAGCACATATTCTCTAACTTCAATGAGTTTATAATCTAGCTGGAATGATGAAACTAATATTCATGAACCATTAGGATAAAATTAAATGTTATATCCAAAACATGTGATGTATTATCTTCCAGTCATGATTGTGTATAGCAAGAGAATCCACTTTCAAAAACAGTTGGTAGTGAACACTAACAATGTATTATTACATTACTTTTAGGTCCTTACTTTTTTTATATAACAGAATCCTCTGTGCAAATTTACTCCGAACGTAAAAATCTAGATCTCTTCTACAACACACATGTACATATTGATGTTGTTCTATTATGGACATAGGGATGTCCCCGATTTCATACACAATTGAGTCTAACCAGGCAGGTAGATACTTGGGAGAGTTCAGGAAAGAGTACTAATGATGGAGCAGCCTCAATGTCTTATGGGAAATTCAAGCTCAGGAGTTGCTGCACTAACATTTAGACCGTTTGATTGCTGCTGTCAACTGCATGGCAGGTTTTAAATGGAGGAGGACTGATTGTGACGGTAAGGAAACCTACTTCAAATGGAAAGTCTCTTTTGATTAAAAACAGGAGAGTATATGGAAGTGTCAGACACTTTCTACTGGGGCATATGAACATAATCTATTAAATTCCTTTCTTCAGACTGAGATGATAATAGGAAAAGAAAATGACATAAATGAATATATCCTTTTCATAAAGATTGGTGTGATACTGGAAAATGGTTATAAAATTAACCCTCTTGTTAAGAAATGAGCGAGTAATCTGGTTGCTCTCATCTCATTAACATGTATCCTTTTTAAAAACTGCTCAATTTTTCAAGTTTAAATAAAATTGGTGATTAGGAACTCCATCTGTTTTTAATATTTGAGGGAACTAAGGGGGGAGTTAATTAATAAAATGAATAGATCAGAGAAGCCACTGTCAGTGTAACCACTCAGCTATTATTACTCAAGAGACCACTAGGCAGTCTAACACTTTTTGAAGAAAATTCAAATCTGATATTGAAATCATTACTTAATTATCTAAAAATAGTCTCTTAGATTGAACCTTGGGCTGTCTTACTAACATTTGGCTTCATTGACATTGATATTTTTGTGATAGAAAAGAGGATAAAAATAGAAAAATGAAAAAGGTATGAATATTTTACTGAAACAGCTAATATGTCACCCTGAAACAGCTAGTATGTCTCTGCCATTTAGCTATCATAGAATAAAGAGCCTAGTTAAAAATACTTTTAGTTCATAGTACTGCATTCTTTGTCATGTAGAACCCCAACTCTAGATTCTTAGGTTGGCAACACTTTTTGTGGAGGGGGAAGTAGGAACAAGCATCTATTAAAAGCTTCCTATATGCCAAGCACTGTACTAGTACTTTATAAATATTATCTCATTTGATCCTCACAACACAAAGAGATAAGATGCTATTGTTATTATTCACATCCTCCATCTGATGAAAGTGAGACAGGCATGTTAAATGACTTGTCTAGGGTTACATAGTTAGTACATATCAATAATAAATAATAACAGCCCTTTTAGTTAAGGTTTTTATGAGTGTGTGTGTGTGTATAATGGAAAAGTTGTGAATACTTTCCTCACCATACTACATATGCTGGATAAAATTTATATCAGATAAAATAACATACAAAGTTTAGCTTATCTATTATAATATATCATCTAAAAATTCATGGAATACACAGAGTGAAATTTAAGTAACGAATTGCCAGACCTTGGCTCTAGGACAGGCTTTTTCAAACTGTGCTCTTAAAGTATATTGGGTTTTATTTAAATGAGTTTTTTTTGTTTTTTAATGGGAATGAAACGTAGTAATTTTAGAAAATTTTACTTAAAGAGTTCTGCCAAAGTTTTGTTTAAACTGAAGGGTCCTTCCACTGTGTAAAATTTTGAGAAACACCGTTGTAGATAAAGAGTTCTTTAGCCAGCAAACATGAAAATTTAAATGCTTAAAAACACATGCATATATATATATATATCCACATATATACATGTATGTATATAAAACTTTAATTCAATATATTGGCTTCCTTTATATAAATATTCCAGTGAAACCTCACCAGAATACCAGAGGTCATGACACCAAAACAATTAAGAAAATTTGATGTGAATGCATTTGGAAGATAACAAGGCTGATGGAGGGGCGAGTGGTCTTAAAAGAGGTCATTAATCGAAGGTTCGTGACATATAAAAATTGTGATGGAAAAGGGAGAGTTAACAAGTTAAGGTCATTTCTCATGGTGAAAAGAAACTAGCCAGCTACATAGAAACTGAGCCTAAATTTGTTCTCTGTTACATTAAATAAGGAGCTTCTGCCTAGTCTGGACTAGCATTTAGCTGAAAGTTTGATTTGTTTTCTGTGACAGCTCTCATGGAAATGCATTTTTCCTTTTATAAATTGAGTTCGAATAGCAATAGGGGTTGACACATTTTGCACTCAGCTGAGAAAGATGTTTTAATACATCTTTCAACTGTGGGGTGCAAAGTTTGATGGTTTCTTTCCACTGCATGCACAGGAAAGATTCAGAGATAGTTTATGTGCAGGGTTTATTCTAAGTGAGCTTTGGAGTTGAGGGCTACCCTAGCTTTTTATCTTTCTTATAGTCCCTCATTCTATTTGATATTCACTTCAACGGAAAAGGGCACACTTTTTTCCATCCTTTTTTTTTTCCTGGCAATTTGATATGATCCCTACATGTAACTGATTATGAATGGCTAAAATGAAATGATGTGACCTACTTACTAAGTAGGTTGAACCAACAGTACTTCGCTGGATTTTAATCATTCGTTGTGCTGTAATATGAACTATATGTAATGGGGCAAGAAAATCTCAGAAGACAAAGGTGATGAATATTCCCCAAGAAAATGTCTATTGGCTGGACAACTTGAATACCACTTTAAATTTTTAATACCTGATGACAAATAAAATCTCTCACAATGAAACCTTTAAGTTGTTTTGCTCTCTGTCAATGGTACTACCACCTTTCCAATTTTCCATGCTCTAATTCAATTTATTTCAATTGTTTTCCATTTTTAGATAAATAAATGATTTTCTTTTTTACAATTTAAAACAATTTTAATAATTGTTTTCTGATGTTTTGCAATGCATATTATTTCCCTCACCCACTACTTGTGTTCCCCCTTCCTGAGATGGCAGTAATATGATATAGCTTATACATGTGATATCATGCAATACCTATTTCTAGGATCAGCATATTGTGAAAGAAGACACATATTAGCTATACAAGAAAAAAATCTTATGAAGAAAATACAGTAAAAAATGATATGTTTCAATTCAAAAACAAGGGAAAAGGATCTACTTGTTCAGAACTATTTATATTTATAGAAGATATTTTTGGTAGCATAAAACTAAAGAATGAAAAAATATCCTTCCATTGAAAATGGCTGAACAAGTTATGGCATGTGAATGAATATAATGGAATACTATTGAACTTCGTGCCATAAGAAATGACAGAGAATATGATCACAAAAAAACCATGAAAAGACTTATATGAAGTGATAGAAAGTAAAATAAGCAGAACTAGCAAAATATCGTACACAATAACAATAATAAAGTACACCAATTAACTGTGAATAACTTACCTATTATCAACAATGCAAGGATACAGGGAAAATCCAAGGGATCCATGACAAAAAAATGCTATCCACTGTTATAGAATGAATTGAAGTCTGAATGTGGATTGAAAGATGCCATTCTTCACTTTACTTCCTTCATTAATTTCTGTCTAGTGTAAGCAATATGTGCTTTCACAACATGGTGAACAAGGAAATTTGGATTGTGTAATAACATATATGCAGCCTGTAACTATTACCTGTTGCTTTGGGGAAGAGGAACAGTTGAAAGGGAGGGAGAGAACATTGCTCACAAAATGTCAGGAATCAATTATTGCCATGTGCCAACATATAATCTGAAAATGATATGCTTCAAACTACATTCAGACTCCATTAAATCTATTTTAATTGTTTTCTCTCTTTTGCCTCAAATGACACATCTAATTAGTCATGAAATAATTCTGATAATTCTGTTATAATGCTTCTTATTTTCTTCCATTATGATTCACCCCCATCACCAAAGTTCATGTCTTTTAGGAATTCACACCTCATTTGGAAAAAATAATATCCGACCTGGACTTCACAAACTGTACAAAACTAACTACAGATATATTAGCCTCAAATATCAATTTCCTAATGACACCCACCCCATTCTTAACCCCCCAAAAAATTTGATTGCTCCTTATGGAATAAACTCCAAATTTGTTATCTTGGGTTTCAAAGCTTTCCTTGAAATAGTAGCAGAAATCTTTTCAATTTTAGAATTCAATACCCTGCTACATGAGTCAACTACAAACTGGATGATCTTTCAATTAAAGACATTTATTAAACACCTGTTATGTATGATGTACTCTATGTGTTAAAAATTCAAAAACACATGCAAAAAGGTATAATCCTTACTGAAAATTCACCTCAGAGAAAGGTTGAATGCAAGCATAATCCATTTTATAAAGACAAAGAGTATTAAAACTCAGAGGAAAAATATACCTCCTTGTAGGTTTTATACCTTGTTGGAAAATAGAGTCTAAGATGTGGAGATGAGGAAGGGATGCTTTCTAGGTAGAGAGGATAACGTGTGAGGAGGCATGAAGGCAGAGAATGAGATGGCCAGATTAGGAAGTGTTTATCAGTCTACATTGGATATAGCAAAGAGGAGATTAAGGAGATATCTTTCTTTTAACCCCTGGAAGGAATGTCCATCAGTTTGGAAATGTCTGAACAAGTTTTGGTATATGATTGTAATGGAATACTATTGTGCTATAGGAAATGATGAAAAGGATGACTTAAAAAAATGGGAAGATTTACATGAACTGATGCAAAGTAAAGAGAGAACTAGGAAAACAATGTTCAGACTGACAAAAAAATACATTTTTTTAAATTTATGAATGATTTTGCTATTCTTACCAATATAGTGATCCAAGACA
Source organism: Gracilinanus agilis (assembly GCF_016433145.1). Taxonomy (NCBI): domain Eukaryota; kingdom Metazoa; phylum Chordata; class Mammalia; order Didelphimorphia; family Didelphidae; genus Gracilinanus; species Gracilinanus agilis. Next base: position 429,447,901 of record NC_058133.1, on the reverse strand, counting down.
ACCCTCAGTTTCATTATTATCATTATTTATTTTTTTTGATTACTTCTAGAAAAATTTTTGGCAAATGTTTTCTGACATTTTAGAATTCAGATTTTTCCCTCTCCCTCCATTCTTTGCCACTCCCTAAGGCAGCAAACAATCTGATATAAATTATACCAGTGCTTTTTTTGCAATACGTATTTCCATGTTGTTCAATTTGTGACAAAAGACACATATCACACATATTATAATAATAATAATTAAAACTAATGAAAGAAATAAAGTGGAAGCATGGTTTGGTCAGCAATTAGATGCCAATATATCCTTCTTTTCCTGTGGATAGCATTTTTTATCATGAGTCCTCTGTGTTTATCTTGGGAACTTATTTAGCTGATAAAAGATTTATTTCTTCATAGTTGATCATTGTATATTTCTGTTACTGTCTACATTGTTCACCTGATTCTGCCTACTTCACTTTACATCATATATGCAAGTCTTTCTAGGTTTTTCTGAACTCATCCTCTTCTTCATTTCTCATGTACAATAGCATTCGATTACAACCTTATACCACAACTTATTTATCCCTTCTCCAAATGACAGATAAGAACTCAGTTTCCAGCTCTTTGCCATTACAGAAAGAACTACCTAAAATATTTTAATATGGGTACGTCCTATTCCTTTATCTCTGATCTCTTTGGGAAGCAGACCCATTAATGGTATTTCTGGGTCAAAGAGATAAACAGTTTTGTGGCTCTTTGAGGCTGGTTCTATATTGCTCTCCAGAACCATTGAATCAATTCACAATTCCACAGTGTATAGTCTTGATTTTCCAACATCCCCTCCAACATTTATTATTTTTCTTTTTGGTCATGTTAGCCAATCTGACAGGGTTGAGGTGATATCTCAGAATTGTTTTCATTTGCATTTCTCTAATCAATGGTGATTTGGAGAATTTTTTTTAATATGATCATGGATATCTTTAATTTGGTCCTCTGAAAACTGACTGTTCTTACCCTTTAAACATTCGTCACTTATGGAATGCTTTGTATTCTAAATTTGATTCAGTTTTCTTTAGACAATAGTACCTTGACACAAGAGTTTAATTTGTTCCATGGCAAAGCTTATATCTCAATTTGCTCGTGTGCCAAACTGAATTTCCCCATTTAAATGAATGGAAATACAATTAATCCATTCTGACCCCTAAAAAAACCACATGAATTGTTTTGTTTTATATACTTTTAAATATGAAAATGTATTTATAAATAACAAAACATATTTATAGATATCAAGAGAGAATGTATAGAAATAAATTTGCTTAAGAAATGTTATGTATGAAATAACTTCAAGGTCAGGCGAAGATGCTGGAAGAGGTTTTCAGTTCGTGTGCTATCCCTTAATTTAACTTACTCTCTACACATGTAATGCGACATTTAAATGAAAAAGTGACCTTACACATTACTTATGATGTGTAATTTTATTACTAAACTTAATTGCCATTTTTTTGCTTTGATTATCTTTTTTTACATTGAATATTGGCTGTTCTGCCACATTTTTCTCAATTTCACTTAGAGGCCATTTCAATAAAAACCTTTCCATGGAAGTTTGTTTCTTCCTCCCTTTCAGAACTTTTCAATAATGTGTGAAACAAGTGTCATTACATAGCTCCAACACACAAACTGTTGCAACTTTTTCTGGGTGTGTCTTTTTATTTTTGTTTTTGAAAAATATCAACAAACTTTATTAGGATTATAACTGTTATACAAGCCCCCTAACTAAACTACTGTGTGACAACCCCAATCACCATCCTACCTTCTTTTTCATCCCACTGAGAGTAGAGTGAGCACTCTCTCTCTTCTGGCTTCACTTTGTCTTCCTCTTTCTTCTCCTTTTTTTAAAATTATCTAATTAATTAATTTAGAATATTTTTCCATGGTTACATGATTTAAGTTCTTTCCCTCCCCTCCTCCCAACCACCTCCCAGAACCAATGCAGAAGTTAATTGGCTTTTTACAAGTAACATTGATCAAGACCTATTTCCATATTATTAATATTTGTAATAGAGTGATCGTTTAGAGTCTATATCCCCAATGATATCCCCATCAACCAATGTGATAAAGGAAATGTCTTTCTTCTGTGATTCTACTCCTACAGTTCTTTCTCTGGATGAGGATAGTGTTTCTTTCTCCTAAATCCCTCAGAATTGTCCTGGGTCATTGCATTGCTGCTAGTAGAGAAGTCCATTTCATTTGATTGGCCCACAATATATCAGTCTCTGTGTACAATGTTGTCCTGATTCTGCTCCTTTCACTCTGCATCAATTCCTGGAGGTCATTCCAGTTCACATGGAATTCCTCCAGTTTATTATTCTTTTTAGCACAATAGTAGTCCATCACCAATAGATACCACAATTTGTTCATCCATTCTCCAATCAAGGAGCATACCCTAATTTTCCAATTTTTTGCCACCACTGAGAATATTTTGGTACACGTATTTTTCCTTCTTATCTCTTTGGGGTACAAACCTAACATTGGTATGGCTGGATCAAAGGGAAGGTAGTTTTTAAAATCCTTTGGACATAATTCCAAATTGCCTTCCAGAATGGACCAATCCACAACTCCACCAGCAGTGTATTAGTGTCCCAATTTTTCCACCTTCCCTCCAACATTTATTACTTTCCTTTGCTGTGATATTAGCCAACAGGCTAGGTGTGAGATGGTACCTCAGAGTTGTTTTGATTTGCATTTCTCTAATTATAAGAGATTTAGAACCCTTTTTCATGTACTTATTGATAGTTTAGATTTCTTTATCAGAAAATTACTTATTCATGTCCCTTGCCTATTTATCATTTGGGGAATTACTTGATTTTTGGTACAATTGATTTAGTTCCTTTTAAACTTGAGAAATTAGACCTTTGTCAGAGATTTGTGTTATGAAGATTTTTTTCCTAATTTGTTGCTTCCCTTCTAATATTGGTTGCATTGATTTTGTTTCTACAAAACTTTTTTAATTTAATGTGATCAAAATTATTCATTTTACATTTTGTAATATTCTCTTTTTCCTGCTTGGTATTAAATTATTTTCCTTCCCATAGATCTAACAGTTATATTATTCTATGTTCACCTAATTTACTTATAGTTTCCTTTTTATATTTAAGTTATTTTCCCATTCTGAATTTATCTTGGTATAAGGTGTGAGATGTTGATTTAGGCCTATTCTCTCCCACATTGTTTTTCAATTTTCTCAGCAGATTTTTTCAAACAATGGGTTCTTGTCCCCAAAGCCTGGATATTTGGATTTATCATATACTGTCTTGCTGAGAAGCACTTACCTCAAGTCCATTCCACTGATTCTCCCTTCTGTCTTTTAGCCAGTACCATATTGTTTTGATGACCACTGCTTTATAGTACAGTTTAAAATCTGGTACTGCTAGGCCCCCATCCTTCACATTTTTCCCCATTACTTCCCTTGATATTCTTGATCTTTTGTTCTTCCAAATGAACTTCGTTATAATTTGTTCTAATTCAATAAAAAAAGTTTCTTGGTAGTTTGATAGGAATGGCATTGAATAATAAAATTAATTTGGGTAGGATGGTCATTTTTATTATGTAGACTCATCCTTCTACCCATGAGTAAGTAATGTTTTTCCAATTATTTAGATCTAGTTATAATTGTGTGGAAAGTGTTTTATAGTTGTGTTCACAAAGTTCCTGTGTTTGTCTTGAAAAATATATTCCTAAATATTTTATATTGTCTGGTGTGATTTTAAATGTAATTTCTCTTTCTAACTCTTGCTGCTGAGTTGTGTTGGAAATATATAGAAATGCTAATGATTTCTATAGGTTTATTTTGTATTCTGCAACTTTGCTAAAGTTGTTGATTATTTCCAATACATTTTTAGTTGATTCTTGTGTGGATCGAATTTTGTTCTCCAAGGACTCTCTCTCCCACCATCCCATCTATGTATCTATGGTCTGTACTAATGTAGGGAAGATATAAGTTTTGTTTAGCTCTGCCCTCTCTCTTTTATCCCAGAAACACAGCTGTGGCATTTGGGTGAGTGCCAGGCAAGAGAATTTTACTTAGGTGGCTTTACTCAGGTTTTTACTTTTGTACTTGTATTTCTTCTACTTCAAGTGATTATTAACAAATCTTATAAAATATAATACTTGGAGTTATTTGATACTAATTTAAATTTTACATTTTTGGCAACTAGAAGTCTGGAGTTTAAGACAGATTAATTTTAAAAGCCTCCAGCCTCCTGCCCACCTGTCGCTGCTGCTACAGTTGCTACCTCCCACCTTTAAGCAGTCACTGCTTTATGGTCCTTGCTGAGCCTTGTGATTTAATGTTGTAATATCCTTGCTGCACATTCCTTATAAAAACATCAGAAAACATTAAATTAAATTATTTTACATGATTTGGTACTGAATTTGTAAGCTTTTGACACATATTCCTTAATTCTCTATGACATCACATTTTTACTAAATTGACTAGTAAGTGGTAGTGTATCTATATTCCCAGCCATGGAGTCACTTGCTTCCACTGCCTTGTGGGCAGGGAAATGTTGCTCCCCTTGATTGCTCTCCCCAGCTATGTGGGCAGGGAGTTAAGAGTTTTCAAGCTTGCCCCAGGTGAAAGCCTTGAGGAAGCTAATTGTTGCCTAAAAGAAACACCTGGGCTTCCAAGACAGCAGCAAGCACTCAGGTATTAGCAATGTAATGGAAAGAGGATATGTGTATGGTATTTTGTGAAATGCTCTTTTGGCACCTGTTTAAATAATCATGTAGTTTTTGTTGGTTTTGTTATTGATATTGGCCAATTATATTGATGATTTTCCTATTATTGAATGATATCTGAATTCATGAATAATAGTCACCTGCTCATAGTTTATGATTCTTGTGATTTAATGTTGTAATATCCTTGCTATTATTTTTTTCTTTTTCCTTTTTTAATAATTTTTATTTTTTAGAAAAGTTATCATGGTCACATGAATCCTGTTCTTACTTTCCCATTCACCCCCTGACCTCTCCCTCCACCCCCCATAGCCAATGCACATTTCCCCTGGTTTTAACATGTGTCAACAATCAAGATTTATTTCCAAATTGTTGATAGTTGCATTGTTGTGGCAGTTTCAGGTCTACATCCCCAATCATGTCCACCTCAACCCATGTGTTCAAGCAGTTGCTTTTCTTCTGTGTTCTTCTTCTGTCCTCTCCTGTAGTTCTTCCTCTGAATGTGGGGAGTGTTCTTTTCCATAAATCCCTCAGAATTGTCCTGGGTCATTGCATTGCTGCTAGTACAGAAGTCCATTACATTCTATTTTACAACAGTGTATTGGTCTCTGTCTACAATGTTCTTTTGGCTCAGCTCCTTTCACTCTGCATCAATTACTGGAGGTCTTTCCAGTTCACATGGAATTCCTCCAGTTTACTATTCCTTTTAGCGCAATAATATTCCATCATAGCATATACCACAGTTTGTTCAGCCATTTTCCAATAGAAGGACATACCCTCGTTTTCCAGTTTTTTTGCCACCACAAAAAGTGCGGCAATAAATATTTTTGTAGAAGTCTGTTTATCTATGATCTCTTTGGGGTACAGACCCAACAATGATATGGCTGGATCAAAGGGCCGGCAATCTTTTATAGCTCTTTGAGCATAGTTCCAAATTGCCGTGCTGAATGGTTGGATCAGTTCACAACTCCACCAGCAATGCATTAATATCTCAATTTTACCACAACAACTCCAACATTCCTTACTCTCCCCTTCTCTCATTTTAGCCAATCTGCTAGGTGTGAGGTGATACTTCAGCATTGTTTTGATTTGCATTTCTCTAATTATTAGAGATTTAGAGCACTTTCTCATGTGCTTACTGATAGTTTTGATTTCTTTATCTGAAAATTGCCTATTCATGTCCCTTGCCCATTTATCAATTGGGGAATGGCTTGGTTTTTAATACGATTGATTTAACTCCTTGTATATTTGAGTATTTAGACCCCTGTCAGAGTTTTGTTATAAAGATTTTTCCCAATTTGTTGTTTCCCTTCTGATTTTGGTTGCATTGTTTTTGTTTGTACAAAAGCTTTTTAATTTAGTATAATCAATCATCCCATTCACATTCAGAGTTATAACTATCAGTTGTGTATTCCCCAACATTTTGGTATCCTCTATTAGTTCTACTCCTTCTTCTTAGGCTATTTCCTTTTAAAACAGTGATTTGTTTTAAACCAGTAACCCTTGTCCCCTCCCTTGATTTACTACCCTTTCTACCCCCTCCCTTGTTATTTCCCTATTTTTATTTTTAAGGCCTAATGAATTCCCTCTCCCTTCTCCTCCCCTCCATTTTTTGACCTCCCCATTCCTCTGCTCCCCTTGGTTTATCCCTTCTGACTTTCTCAGTAGGGTTAGATAGGGTTCTATATCTCAATGGATATAGCTACTCTTCCCTCTCTGAGTTAATTCCACTGAGGGTAAGGTTTAAATATTACCTCTTAATGCTCTCTTCCTCTCCTTCTTATAATAGTATAATAGTGGATACTATAATAGTGAATAAAGTTCACTACAGAGAATTACACATAACATTTCTCCATATAGGAATACAAATAATTAGATCTTATTGAATCCCTTAAAAAGGCAAATTTAAAAATAAGAGTTTTCTTTCTTTCCCGTCTGTTTCTTAGTTACCTTTTCATGTTTCTCTTGATTTTTGTGGTTGGATATCAAACTTTCCATTTAGTCTTGGTCTTTTCTGTGCAAATACTTGGAAATCTTTTATCTTGTTGAATGCCCATACTTTCCCCTGGAAGTATATAGTCAGTTTTGATGGGTAGGTGATCCTTGGTTGTAGACCAGTTCTCTTGCCTTTCTGAATATCATATTCCAAGCCTTGTGGTCTTGTAGTGTGGAGGCTGCCAGATCCTGTGTGATCCTGATTGGTACTCCTTGATATTTGAATTGTCTCTTTCTGGCTTCTTATAAAATTTTTCTTTTACTTCGAAGCTCTTGAATTTGGCTATTATATTCCTGGGGGTTGTCTTTTCAGGGTTTAGTGTAGAGGGCGATCTATGGATCCTTTCAATATCTATATTACCCTCTTGTTGTAGAACTTCAGGGCAATTTTGCTGAATAATTTCCTTAATATGGAGTACAAATTTCTATTAATTTCTGCTTTTTCAGGAAGACCAGTGATTCTCAAATTTTCTCTTCTAGACCTGTTTTCTTGATCTGTCAAAATCTCAGTGAGATATTTCATGTTTCCTTCTATTTTATCAGTCTTTTGACTTTGTTTTATTTGTTCTTGTTGTCTTGAGAGAACATTGGCTTCTACTTACCCAATTCTTGTCTTTAGAGACTTTTTTTCTGCTATATTCTTTTGATTTTCCTTTTTTGATTTGGTCTATCCTGTTTTGCAGCTGTTTGATTTTGGTCTCCAATTTGCTCATCAATTCTTTTTAGTTGGGGGCATCTTTTTCTGATTGCCCAATTCTAGCCTTTAGAGAATGGTTTTCAGCTATAAACTTTTGGTTTTCCTTTTGAATCTGGTCTGTTTGGTTCTTCAAGGCTTCCAGCTGGTCATTTCTGGTCTTCAATTTGCTTATCAATTCATTTGATTTCTGAGCCTCACTTTGCAATTGCAAAATTCTGCCTTTAATCTGTTATTTTCTTGCCAGTTCTCTACCATCTTTCTCATAATCTCAGATTTTAACTCTTCAATAGCTTGTGATGAGTTTTCATTTTTGGGGGAAGGTTTGGATATGATTACTTGTTTGTTCTCCTCTGCTGTTTGCTCTGTTGTCTGAACTTTTTCCGTGTAAAAGTTGTGGAGTGTTAAAGATTTCTTCTTGACCTTTCTCTTCTGTGGTTCTTGTCTCTGGCTTGCCACTGTTAGCCCAGCACCTTCTCAGCTTTATCCTCACACCCAGGATCTGTCTGCTCTCTTTGGGCTCCTGAGGTCTCAGCTCTTATTGTTCTCAGGGTCAAGCCTATTGGTGGTCCCCTTGCTTGTTCCTCTGCCCGAAGCTCCTTTAACAGTCTCAGGGCACTGATTCCACAGATGTGCACACCTATGCACTGAGTCCCCACCCACGGTTGTTGCCTACTATCAGAATCAGCAGCTGCAGCTGAGACCACACCTGCACTCAAGGTTTTTCAAAGTCCGTATGTTCTTTAGCCTCTTGGGGTCTTAAGTCTTGCTGCTCTCAGGATAGCCAGGGAGATCAAAAACAGAGAAAGAAAACTATAGACCAATCTCCCTAATGAACATAGATGCAAAAATCTTAAATAGAATACTAGCAAAGAGACTCCAGCAAGTAATTAAGAAAATCATACACCACGATCAGGTGGGATTTATACCAGGAATGCAAGGTTGGTTCAACATTAGGAAAACCATCCACATAATTGACCATATCAACAG